>NW_018251227.1:164883-165338 GCF_001263595.1 Phalaenopsis equestris | reverse complement strand
TTGTTCAGTCCATGAGTTACTCAGACGAATGGGACACACAATATCCCCTCAAATGAAAGAAGAGATTTTGAGGGATATTAAATCCAAACAAAATACATCTGCTCATATTTCTGTTTGGTCCCGTTTGGGAAATAGATTTGATACTACAGGACATCGACCCATAAAATCAAGATTGGGTCCAAGAATTTCGCAAAAAATATTTATCTAACACTGTATATGATATACACAAAGAGGAGCATACTCCTTCTCAACATGTTGATAATTCTGTTAGGACACCTTGTCCTAAATCATCATTGTTGAAGAAGAAGATGTAAAGAAGTGTACGTGGATACCCAAGATTGTATCACCGATACAGTCTGATAAATCTGATCAAAAAATAAAATTAGAATCTAAGGTTTCTGACATTATTATAATTATTGCCACTGAAATGGAGAAGGAAACCCCACAAGGTTCTC
>NW_018251227.1:159746-161944 GCF_001263595.1 Phalaenopsis equestris | reverse complement strand
GATAATATATTCTTTCAAGAATGAAGCTATTTTTAAGATGTTCAAAAGTTTGATAAAGAATCCAGAATTTAAACTTCTAGAACCAAAGAAGCCTGAAGAAGTTAATAAGAAAAATGAGCCAAATTACTGTCCATATCACAGAATGTTGGGGCATACAATTGAAGAATGTTTTATTTTCAAGGATTGGCTTGTGAAGAACATTAAAGAAGGGAATATCTCTATCCCGAAATAATATTTAAAAGAGCCTGAAAAAGGTTCGATAAATGTGATTTCGGCTGAGTCAATTTCCCAACTTGATCCATACACTAAAAAGGACGGATGGAGTTCAACTTGGAACAAGCTCAAGAAAGTCCTGGATTATATACAGGAATCATCAGAAGGATCTTCCTCATCTACCAAAGATGGATGTGATACAACATGGAGCAAATCCTCCAAGAAAATGATAAAACAAATCCAGAATGCTTCCAGACAGATTACATATCAGAATCTTCAGTCCGTTAGATCAGAGATGGAAACTTCGTCACAAGAACCATCATCATCAAAATCAAAGAAAATAAAGAAAAAGAAGAATTTTGTTGATAGCACTAGGGGTAGGATAGGGGCTGCCTCTACTAGATATGTTTACCCGGATTCGGGAAAGAAAATCCTCGAACCCTTGACTTTGTATGATTATCTTTTTGTCACTTCGAGACCTGTGAATGTAATGATAATGATGTTGGCTACGTTTTTACTGTTTCTGGTGATAACGTAAATAACCAACCTAATATCAATTTCGATCCTCAAAATGATCCTCAAATCATACTTGAGTCTAATACGTTCAATACTAAAGAAGACTTCGACGATACTGCTTACGACAGTACCGGAAGTGAGGAACCAATCCTCAAGTGCCATGGCACGCCGTTAATAATCAACTTAGAACTTTTCGATAAAGAAGATACAATGGAAGATTCAACAACACCATCTCAAGAAGAAATCATATAAATAAATTTAAGGAGCGGAAAAATGTTACCTCCAAGAACAGCTCCAACGGATAAAGGAAAACAAATTGTAATTCAAGAAGAATTACTTCCACCTCCACCAGTGGAAAAGCAAAATGATCAAAATAAAGCCACAGGAACAAATAAAGTAGATTACAACGTGCTAGCACATCTTTGGAAGTTGCCGGTCCGACTCAGCATCTATGACGCTCTGATTCTGTCAAAGGAGATGAGGGAAGCTCTAGTAACGGCTTTGCTTGATCAAGAGATTTGCTTAGATCAGTTGGCCAGCACATCCTCAGATAAAGTTTGCTCGTTGAGAGAACAATCTGGAGTAACCTTCACAGATGAAGATTTACTACTCGGTACAGCTGATCACAACAGACCACTCTATATCTCCGTCAACATCGGCAAATTTGTGCTGTCCAGAGTTTTAGTGGATCCTGGAGCATCTCTTAACTTGATGAGTCTACGAACATTAGCCTATTTGGACTTCAACATTCAAGAGCTCATCCCCGATAAGATGATGTTAAGAGGATTCAACCAAAAGGGATAAAGAGCCCTTGGATCAATTACATTACTTATGAAGATTGGAGAACTTGTAACAACCGCGAAATTTCATATCATCGATGCCGAGACCTCTTTCAACGCTCTACTTGGTCGACCTTGGATTCAGGAGAACAACATGATTCCATCGTCTCTACACCAATGCATCAAATACTGCAAAGAAAAATAAGAATATTGCATTAAAGGAGATCTACAGCCATTTTCACTACATGAGGTTAGTATTCATGAAGATGCTGCTTATTATACACTTCCAAAGAAAACCGTCTTCTCCCAAGAAGTTACAAAAAATAAAAATTCAGAAAAAAAACAAAAAAAGACCATTCAACTACCTCCTTACAACATTATGATGAAGATTCTTTTAGTTCACGCACTCGAGATCGAGGCCGGGGACGTGGACGAAGAAGAGCCAATACAATTGTTCAAACGACTAAGCAGATCATCAACATTGGTGATGAAGACAGTTCCGAAGATGAAATAATGATGACAAAACAAAAGAAACCTCAGTACAGGATCTCCTTAGAAGATGATGAGAAAAGCGAATATGAGATGATGTATGATCAGATAAACCACTATGTGAACACCTTGAACCTCACTCCGATCCTTCCTCAAAAGGTTGAGAGTTTAGAGGTTAAGGAAGTCCCTTGTGCTGGTTCA
>NW_018251227.1:157981-158483 GCF_001263595.1 Phalaenopsis equestris | reverse complement strand
CAATTCGATATAACTTTTGTTCCCCTGCGTGCTATCAATGGACAGATACTAGCAGACTTTCTTGCTGCACACCCGCTACCAGCTGGGTCCCCACTCAATGACGAGTTACCATACGAAAAAATTCTACAAACAGATTCCTCCAGTGCACAACACTAGGAGATGTAGTTTGACGGTGCTTCTTTAGCCAAAAAAGATGAAGGCTCGGGTACAATCATACCAAGCAAAGCAGGAGTTGGTTTGATTTCCAAAAATGGCCAAATTACCAAAATGCCCCTCCATGACCCAAAAATCCAAAAAACTTTCAAAAATTCCCAAAAAATTCCAATAAATCCAAAATATTCCCAATATCATTTTGTCCAACTACACCATGGTCCAATTTGATCAATTTGACCATCTTTGACCAAAAACCCAAATTAGCCCTAATATTGGCTAACACCCCAAATCTCAACAATTGAATGCCCTAAACCTCAAATTGGCATCCAATTTTTATTGAAAATCCTTT
>NW_018251227.1:157283-157947 GCF_001263595.1 Phalaenopsis equestris | reverse complement strand
AATTTGAGCTTAGTCCAAAGCTAGCTCAAGTTTGACCCAAATTAGATCCATATGCCAAATTTGAGTCTAAAACCAAAACCTATCAAAATCCATCCAAATTGATCATTAAATCAACTTCAAAAAAATTTTCATCCTTCATCAAAATCGTTCATCATAATGTTTTACACCAAAAACAATAATTAATTTGGACTTAGCCCATGGCTAGCCCAAGTTTGACCCAAACTTAGCCCAACATGCTTAAAATGGGTCAAAAATAAAAAATCCATCAAATTGATTAACCAATTGACCTCAAAATGACTTTCACCCTTCATGAAAGTTATTCCTCATGGTCTCTTACACCAAATTCCATATTTAATTTGGACAATTGATATGTCTAACCTAGTCCAAACATAATATTTGGTCATATGCACCTTCTTGAACTTATGGCCAAATCCGAATCAATTGAGCTTGGTATGGTCAAATGAACCTTACCTTAACTCATCCTAGACTCTAGAGTTGAGTTTAAAGCCAGACACCAACCCATGGTTAAGATTGATATTTAACTCATGGGTAAATATATATATTTTTTAATTTTTAAAGGGATAAAGAGAGGGTTAAATCAAAGTACTTGCCATACCACATGTCAATACCCTATGGTGTCATTTTTACTGCTCATTATAAGCTT
>NW_018251227.1:156597-157154 GCF_001263595.1 Phalaenopsis equestris | reverse complement strand
ACATAGGCCTTACACCAGAGCCAGAGGCTTCATCCCTAAGCTCTTTAGGACCCAACGAAGGTGTGAAGAATCTCTGATTGAAGCCAAACCTCTCGTAGCAAAGGTATAACCTCACTCACTCTTCCGAGCCTTCGCGAGCTCTCCATTTATTATGGCTTAATTTCATAGTATGTTTACCATATAGATGTGTTCGTCTCTTCAACACGAACAATTTTAAAAAAATCATCAAAATCCATTAAGAGGGACTCTAGAGTTGAGTTTAAAGCCAGACACCAACCCATGGTTAAGATTGATATTTAACTCATGGGTAAATATATATATTTTTTAATTTTTAAAGGGATAAAGAGAGGGTTAAATCAAAGTACTTGCCATACCACAAGTCAATACCCTATGGTGCCATTTTTTCAAACTTCAATCCTAACCTACACAACACCAAACTTCAAATAAATTAGCTCTACACCTTCACAACAGCGAAGGAAGCCAAACCCCCATCAATTCCCCCTCTGAAATAGCCACTACCATAGCTCTCAACCAACACCCAAAATTGGCTGTGGTCG
>NW_018251227.1:155827-156518 GCF_001263595.1 Phalaenopsis equestris | reverse complement strand
TTTTCACATTAATTTGATGCATAAATTATTTTTAAAAAATGAATTAGAGTTAGGGGTTTTTCAATTCTCCATTCATATTGGATTGTCACCTTGACCCCAAATTTTTATATGTTGTAGCCTCTGTCTAGGTGCACAATTTGAGCATTTTTTCAAAGACATAGGATATCTCTAGACAGAGATCTTAACTTTCTAAGTTTTTATGCATTTTCTACTCAAATAATTATAGAAAATTTTATGTGGCTTAGAAAATTCAATAGATGGACGGCGGAGATCAAGTCGGATGGTCATCTGAGGCGATATAGCGCGACGCGTGGCAGCTGGCTCAGAAGGCGACGTCAAATAGGAAGCAAACCTTAGTTTGCTTAAAACATTTAATTTGAAGCGCACAGAGATTAAAATAATTTTGATTTTGTTCTTCATTGTGGCCCATGTGTCAAAAAACTTACCATAAGAATTTCAAGTCATTTGGAGATCATTTAATATTTTTAATTGATTTTTAAAAGTGACCATCAAATTTGAAACTTAAATGATTTTTTAAAATCAAAATATAACTCCAAAAATTATGAAACTTACTTTTTTGAGTTCTATGATATCAGGGGGATTTAATAAGAATAAAAATATATTTAAAATAAAAACTTGATTTTTAGGTTATTTTTAATTATTTTTAATAATTAAAAAATAATAAAAAAAT
>NW_018251227.1:154506-155219 GCF_001263595.1 Phalaenopsis equestris | reverse complement strand
AAAAAAAAATACAAAATAAATTTCTCTAGGTTTTCTAACCTTAGAGAGATTTTTCAAAAATAAAAAAATCTATTTTTCAACACTTAAAATATTTTATTTTTATTAAAGTCCCCAAAACTTCAATTAATTTTAATAAATCACAAAAAATTCAAAAAATTATGAAATTTTGGCCAAATGACTTTCTAGTCTAGGGCTAGCTTAAATAAAAATTTCAAGTTATTAGGATCTGTCTTTATCATCTTTTGGAATTTTCTTTGAAAAAGCACATTTTTGTCTTAATAATTATATGAATTAAATTAAATTGTGAAAATTCACATTTTCTCCTCTGATGTATTAGTTATAATTTTATGTAGTCTAGGGCTAGCTTACATAAAAATTTCAAACTCATTTGACTTGAATTTGACAAATTATGAAAGTTTGGACTCTTAGGGGCAAAAATGTAATTTTGGATATTTTGGCCTTAATGAACATTTAGGCTTAATCAAAATGGGAAATGGGTAATTTCTAATATTAATTAACTCATTTGATGATTTTCAATCAAAAAAATGAGCTTAATTGGTAGAAACCCATTTCACTTTGCCAAATTACAAGATAAGAGAATAATTCCCATAATTATCAAAATTTTGGGAACTTCATTAGTATAAAATGACTTTTGAATTTAGGGGTATAACTTTGGAAATCAATGATTTCACACCCTTATTTGATAATCAAAA
>NW_018251227.1:153842-154372 GCF_001263595.1 Phalaenopsis equestris | reverse complement strand
AGCATCAGGTTGTTCCTAGGATGAATTATTAAGCAACATAATAAAGTTTAAATGAACCCAAGGCCTTTTACCAGACATTAAGAAGGTTGCATGGACCTGCTCCCTACTCTTAACCTGGTGAATACCTTAGGGATCTATTAAACTTAATATGTTTTACTTAATAATGTTATCCTTAAAATTTAATGACTCCCAATACACAACATAGAGTTAGGAAATTTTCCAAGACTTTACTTTTCCAGCTCTATATACATAAATGCTCTGACATGCATTTTGAGTTGCAGGTGGTGAAAAGAGAAGACTCGCCAGATACACTTTTACAATTTACATCGTTTTATAGTCTTTCTTGTACTTTCCTACTGCACTTTTATTTATGCTTGTATTTACATATCTTCATAAAAAAAAAACATTTGCATGTTAAGAACAAAACAAAACCAAAACCAAAACCAAAAACAACATTTCAAACAAAAATACCTCACAACATTTCAAAAATATAAGATAACTCAAAACTTAATCACAAACATCACAAAAAA
>NW_018251227.1:146785-153124 GCF_001263595.1 Phalaenopsis equestris | reverse complement strand
AGTTATCTATGATGTAATTAACTATAGGGGCTTGCCCGTATAGGAAGCTTTTCCCGAACCCAGCATAATATAAACCCTATTTAATTCCTTATATTAAAAAGGGGAACTTATCGACCAATACATTGGTTTCGCAGACCAAACGAATGTTATAAATTTTTTTAGTTTATTTGATCGAGCCTCACCCTCAATTCTTGTGTTTATCCTTCGGGATAGATACATGATTTGAAGTAAAACGCTCTTTCATCTAAACTATGAAAATTATTGGGTCAGTTTGACTTCATCTTTTTCAAAACTAAAATTTTTTTTTTAAACGTCCTTCCGAAGCGGGCAACGGGATTTCAATTCCAATAACCGACAGCTTCTTATGGGCAAACCCCACACCAAAAATAATGCCGACAAGTTGGCATAGGGATTTAGTTATTTTTGAAAAATTTTTATATATAGCGCCTGTAAAAACCAGCATGCCCTAAAAAACTTCTCGCCCCTTTAACATTATTAGGAGGTGGTAATTTTTCTATAACTTGGATTTTTGCAGGATAAACTTCCATGCCTTTTTTAGAAATTTTATGACCAAGAATAATATCTCCTGCAACCATAAATTGACATTTTTAACCATAAATTGGCAACCATAAATTGACATTTTTCCCAATTTAAGACTAGGTTGATTTTTTCACATATCTGCAGAACTTTTTCTAAATTTTTAAGACATAACTCAAACGAAGTCCCAAATACACTAAAATCGAATACACTAAAATAGTCCATAAACACTTCCATTCCATGCTCTATAAAATTGCCGAAAATTGACGTCATGCATCTTTAAAATGTTGCAGGTGCATTGCATAGTCCAAAAGGCATTCTACGAAAAGCAAATATTCCATATGGGCTTGTGTTGACCTCACTTTTGGTTGAGGTTTAGTTTTTCCTCTTTAGTAGCCTAAGGTCTAGCCATAGGACTTTCCTATCGACTATTCTTAGAAAACTAGACAAGAAACCCTCACCATTACAAATTCTACACTCCTCTTTAGTCAACTTGAAGTTCCACATATTGGTCCTAACATCTAGCAGTTAGTAGGTGGGGTCACTATGAGGGAACTCAAGATGAGTTACCCTTAGGACTACTGGACCTTATGGTTGACCCCGGGTGTTGGTCTAGGGTTTAAGATACATACTTGCGCTCATAATTACTCACTATCCTAAACTTAAATTTCTAGGCTTTGATCCTTTAATACTTTTGGGAGACTCCTGTATTTGGGTACTTTTGGGAGACTCCTGTAGGTGGTCCCCTAAACCAATTAGCCCTGGGCTAAGGTTTAGCTAAGACCACTACATAGAGGACCCAAAATTCCATTGGTCCATGGTTTATTGATGATGGTCGACATTTCAACTCTACCAAGACACCCAAAATTTCCACTCTATGTCTTCATAAAAAATCTTCACAACATCTCCATTGATCATGTGGACCATTCAATTTGGACTTAGCCCAAGGCTAGCCCAACCTAGACCCATGTCTAACCCAACATGTCCAAATTGGCCAAATTTCAAAAATCCTTCAAATTGACTCACCAATGGAACTAAAAATTACTTCAACCCTTCATCAAAAATCTTCATAACAATTATCTACACAATCTTGATCAATCAATTGATTCAATTAATATGGCTAATCTAGCCCAAACCAAAGCGTTGATCACTTGGACCCATGCACTAAACATGATGCACTAAACATGACCAAACCACCTTAAAGCAATCAAATTAACTCCACCTCAGCCATTGGTTAGACCCTAAGACTGAGACAAAACCCATCTAACCCAAGTTAGATGAGCCATGGACCAAAATTCCCTTAAATTAAGGAATCTTATTTCCAAAAATACACATGTTTAAGATACCCCTACCAAAACTAAACCCCATTGCATTAAATTGCTTTGACAGATTCCCCTAGATGCCCTGAGCACCTAGCCACCTCCCCTTGTCATGGTCGGTCGGCCTAGTCATTGGAGAAGATCAAAACTGAGAGCCACCCTCGTGAAACTTCACCCAAATCAAACCTAGAGGCCAGCTCACCAAATTAAATTGTAGAGCTCCTCTGCCCTCCACCTAATCAACACAATGCACCCCTAATTGGCCATGACAGCCACCCCTTAGCCATTTTTATAAAAAGCACCTCCCACGGCCATGGGAAGAGGTATTTCTTAGAGAGACCTCTCAAAACTGACCACAGAGCTTCCCTAAGATCCCCTCAGTGTATTCCAATCAGCCTAAGATCACCTCAGTGCATTCCAACAGTTTTCCCTCACCAATTTCCACTGCTGGAGTTCAATTTTGAGCTCAAAATCTTGCCGGAAACCAAGACAAACCCAATATACCTCCACAGTCCACCAAAATTAAATTAATTTCACCCACACCTTCACAATAGTGAAAGGAGCTTAAGCCCCATCAAATTCCCCTCTCACAGAGCCTCTACCATAGCTCTAGACTAACATCCAAATCCGACCGTGATCAAAATCATACCTAGGCCTTACACCAAAACCAGAGACTCAATCCTTAGCCTGTTTGGATAACAACAAATGTGCTGAGACTCTCTGGTCAAAGGTTCACTTCTCAGAGCAAAGGTATAAAACTTCTCTTCCTCCCAAGCCTATTTGAACTCTCCATTTTTTTTGAGTTGATTTCATGGCATCATAACCATATGGATATGTTCCTCTAGTCTAGAAGAGTGTTTTAAAAAAAATTTCATCCAATTTGGTTAAGAAATGAGAGAGATCTTAAGGCTAGAAGATGGACGGTTCTCGGGCTAGGCTATCGGGGATGATGACAGAGAGCTGTCTGATCGCGCGTGTATCGTATGGACGGTCGAGATGAAGCCGGACAGCGCTTTGGAACATAAAACGCGGGCCGAGTCAGCACTGAGGTGGATGACGACGTCAAATGAGAGCGCCACCGTATGTTGATGTGGCGCCGTGCGTTTAAATAGATAAATAGGGATTTAAAAGATCAGAAAATTGTCCCTAGCTTTAAAAATCTATATCTTGGTGTAGAAAAATCACAAAAATAAAATAAAAATACCCTTTTACTCAGTGAATAGAAAAGAACAATGTGAAAATAATTTGAAGTCCATTTGATACATATTTTATTTTTAATTAACTAAACACTGATTTGGATGTTTTGATTCTCCATGCATGTTGTAATCACACAATGACTAGAAATTTTAGCATGTTGTTTCCTTTGTCTGAGAGAACATTCCTTGATTTTTTCAAAATCAGAGGAGGTCCCAAGATAGAAAATCATATTTTTTAGGTTTATATGCATTATTTGCTTAAAATAATCATCAAAATTAGTATGTTACTTAGAAAAATCTAAGAAAATTTTGAAAAGTTTATGGTGACCAAAGAGCCTTTGGGAAAATTTCTCATGAGTCAAGTCATTCAAAATACACCTGATCGTTACAACAAAATGACTTGATTTTTGATCTCCACTATTGTTTAGGATCCAGAGAACTCACCATAAAAATTACAAAGCATTTTGAGTTTATTTGATAACTTAAGTTGATTTTTAAAGATAAATAACATTTTTGGCACTTAAATGATCTTTTAAAAATCAAAATATAACTAAAAAATCTATAAAAACTTATTTTTTGAATTCTCTGTGATTAGGGATATTTTCTAAAAATAAAATGGAGTTTAAAAAAAACTTGATTTTTAACCTATTTTAAATATTTAAATAATAAAAAATTCATAAAAATCAGAAAAATAATAAAATTTATGAAAATGTTTTAAATCACTTCCTAAGCACTTAAGAATAATTATAATATTTTTCCTGATTTTCTAAAAAAAGATACTAAATTTCAAAGCTCAAAAATAATTTTTAAAAGCTAAAAATGGGTTTTTTACTAAAAATAATTCCAATAAATCAAATTAAACTCAGAAAAATATAAATTTTTTTCCTTTGAGTTCTTTGACCTTAGGGGGAGTTTTCAAAAATATAAAACTTAATTTTCCCCATTTAAAACATTATATATTTAATAAATACCTCAGAACTTAAAATAATTCTTAAAATTCAAATGAAATTCCAAAAATCATGAAGCAAAATATCATGAAATTTGGTCCAAAGACTTCTTTGATCTAGGTCTACCTCCAGTAAAAATTTTGAAGGATTTAAATTTACCTTGGTCAAGTTAATAATTTTCTTTGAAAAATCTTATTTTTGCATGAGAAGAATTATATAAAATAAATTAAATTCTGAAAAATCACATTTCTCCTCTAATGTCTTAATTGACCCATGAATAAGGTAGGATAAAAAGTTTAAAGTCATTTGGATTACATTTGATGAATTATGAAGCGTTAGAGCCTTAAGGACAAATGTTAATTTTGGAAATTTAGCCTTTGTTAACATTTAGGCTTAATTCAAGGAAGGAAATGAGCAACTTCTGATCTTAATCAGTTTATTTGAATGTTTGAAATACAATGGGTTAATTGGTAGAAACCAACCTCACTTTCTTAATTGAGATGATAAGTTAATAAATTTCTAAATTATTAAAATTTGGAAGTTTATTAAAATAAAATGAGCACAGGACTTGAGGGTATGACTTTTGAAGTCAATAATTAATCAATTTAACACCCCTATTTTAATTTTCAAATAAAATTTAAATCTTGATCAAAGCTTAACCTTTTCAAAACTAATTAAGACACTCACCTAGGTCCTAAGGGCTTAATAGTGACTTAGGCTAAATCAAGACTGATTAAATGAGGATTAGAAAAACAAACTCAATTAAAGTTAAAACATCTTTCAAAAACTACAAGCCTAACTAGGACAAAAATTTGGCTAAGCATTCCAATAACACTAACTTGCCTCTTTAAGGGTCCTCACCCACATAATCTTCAAAATTAAATTACAGATGAAAATTAACTTACTCTTAGGAATAATCGAGACATCAATGTTCATTGAGCATTAGGGTGTTCATAGGATAAATTATTAAGCAACATAATAAGTTTAACTAAGCTCGAGGCTTTTCACCAGGTGATAAGAAAGAGGGAAGCATGGACGTGCTTCTTCCTCTTAACCTGTTGGATACCTCAGAGGTCTACTAAACTTAATATGTTTTTCTTGATAAATATCATTCTTAATTAAACTCCTCAGGACCCACCAAGATATGACCTAGGGTTAGATAGGTCGTCAAAATTTTACTTCCCTACTTCATATAAACTACCTTAACATGCCTTTTGAGTTTCAGGTGGTGGAACGAGAAGACTCGTTAGGTACGTTTTTACAGTTTTCAGCGTTGTCTTTCTTGTACTTTCATACTGTGTTTCTCTTACTGTACTTTTATACCTACAAATTTGCATGTTAAACAACAATGTCACCCTGCAGCCACAAAACCAAAACCAAAACCAAAATTAAAATCATTTAAGATAAAATTCACTCCCACAACATTAAAAATATAAAACAACTCAAGATTTAATCACAAACATAACACAAAACTACAACTTCAATTAAATTAAGACATGTATATCAGATGATCGGGAATCCTTCAGAGGAGGTAACCTACGGTTACTAACGAGGCTTCCGAAGGTCTAAATGAAATTATGGAACTCATTAAGTTGAGTTTAGTAAGTTAAGTGAATCCAATATAAAATAGTGGTGCCGGAATGAAGGAACCATAGGATCCTAACCGGTGTCGCTCTAATCAACTTTAACATGCCCCCATAAAAATTTAAAGAACTTCAACCATAGGGCCACCTGATTTGACATTATAACTTGACACACTAGAAAACTCAAACTTGTCGCTGCAAGGATCTTGGAGCTGGCATGGTGGGCAGCAGGACCATCTTCAATAGAAAAACCTATATTCCCCAGCTAAACCAATCTTCCTTCCGTAGATGTAAACAACAAATTCATAGGACTTCGAGGTTTCATGCTTATGCAGTGTAAATCCTCACCTTATCTTTAGGCCTTTGCATAGCCCTGCTATACAATATAAGCCCTAACTCACCTTAGGATTCCGAGGTTGTCGTTTGTCACGCTAATCACGACCTAAATCTTCACATCTTCCAGGCTATTTGTGTGATAGTTTCACATGAATGTAAGCCCTAACTAATAAAAATTGGCAGGATGAAACACCTAAATCTTTCTTCTCAAAACTAAAGCCAAACATTAGGACATCTTTGGAACTCACCGAGGTTCTCCTCTGGATCCATGACATCCCCTAGTTTTTCCTCCTTTGGACTCTACAACAAAATGTTCCAAATTTTAACCAATCCCCTTTCACACCTCTACGTTTGATCTCATTGGAAAGTCCTACCCTTTGAAACTCCTTGAAGATAATATTTCCTGATTTTTATCGAGAGT
>NW_018251227.1:126531-146468 GCF_001263595.1 Phalaenopsis equestris | reverse complement strand
ATATGTAAATTAAAATGTCCTTCCAAAGCGGGTGACGAGATTTTAATTCCGGTGACCGACAGCTTCTTACGGGTAACTCTCCAACCAAAAATAATGCCGACAGCTTCTGGCGACTCCGCTGTCAACAAGCTTTTCTCTCCATACAAATCAAGAAATATTTTTACACATTGGTAATATGTCCATGTCCCTCTTGGACTAAATTACCCTTCTTCTGTTTGCATACTTTACCCATTTCTGTCTTGGGAAAGTACGGCTAACTCCTCGAACTTTAAAACTAGCTGTTCAACCATCATTAAACTGAGGGGTTCAGAAGGCCATTAAGGACTCTTTAAATTTTTATGTGGGGTCAGATCCCCAATAGGTGTGTCGGTGGATTAGTTCCGCCTAGGCGTTGTCTTCCACTAAATGAGTCCCACTATGGGTCCTAAGCTTTGCATTTCTTCGTCTCCTTCGAACATCTCCTTCACATCTCCCTTCCAAAATTGATTTGCTATTCTGCAAATTAAACCAAATCGTGTTGTGCTGCGTGCACTTTGAAATTTTCTTATATTAATTAAATTTTACATCTCTTGAGTTTTTTTAAACAAAATTTTAAAATTCCCATAAATTAAGACCCGCCCAGTCTATAGATCGACCTCTATTTTCAGTGTTTGCACTAAAAATTATGAGGTTTTTGGCCATATAGCTAATCTCGAAACTTTCTGTTTTTGAGCCTGCTGTAATGGCCTACCCAACGCTGAACTTTTCCTGCAACCTGCCAACGAGCAACGAAGCCCGTAATCTCACTCCTACCATAAAATTTGGAGCCGGATTTGAAGATCTCGAGTCATCCTCGGGAAAGCCCTGTTTGTAGTGATGAAGATTGCCGCTCCAGAAATACAGGAACCATCTGCAGAATTCAGCCTGAACTGCCTTCAAGACTTCCCTGCTTGGAAGAAGTCTAAAATTGCTGCTGTCACAACACCCGCTAAACCTACTATCCTCGCTACTGTTAAGGGGAAAGAAGAATGATTATTGAGGATCTAACCGAGGGATTAACTATCCCAACACCCGTATTTGAAATCGGATCAAGTTTGAGGACTGTGTCGCTGACTCGAACCCAAAAAAGGGACCGCCATAGAAAAGTTCAAAGGGCTATCAAAGCTGAGGCTTTCAACTCACAAGGAGACACCCGTTGAGGAGGAGCCTCATAAAGTTGAAGAAGTGTTACAAAAAATTTACCCACTCCTACGAGGGAGTATATTCCATCATTTGACGGAAACGAGAGTATCCGAAAAATCACCACCGCATTACCACCACTTCATGGACATGGTGAGGAGAGAAAGAAGTTCACTCCTGTCACTCGAGTTAGTGCAGTCTTCAAAAGGCTAGCTACCAAAGAAGGATGTTCAATTAGCGAGTTACTTAGACATGCAATTTCGCCTCGCATGAAGAAGGAAATTTTGTAGGATGTCAAGTCCGCCAGACAGACGCACAAGAAGAATGGAGTGCCATCTACTCGCCTCCCCGGATAGTTCCATTTAGGGAACAGAGTTGATACCGCAATAATTACTACTGATTATACCGCTACAAAGACCGCAGACCGTCAACTGGTTAAGTAGAGACCGGGTCCAAAAATCTTACCCGTCACCCGTTGTGGAGATATTCCTACAATCCCAAAGGCAAAGACAAAATGATTACCTGTCACTATAGCTGGCTACACCACGGGGAGTATACTTTTCCTCAACATACTGATGTTTCAACTAAGACACTCTGTCCTGAGACATCATCGTCAAAAATGAAAAAAGTATGGGTACCTAAGGTCACTGCACCGATACAGTCCAGTGAGCCCGCGGGACAAAAACAGGAAATGAAACAAATGAAACCAGGGTCTGAAATATCTGACAACATTGGAATAATAGCCAACGAGATGGAGGAGCAAGTAGAGGATGTCCATCAGGGTCCTCCAGATCATAAAGCGATCAAGGAATCAACAATTGAAGAGAAAGTTGAGAAACTCAGGACGAGATTTTCTAGTTAGCACGAGAACACGGAGTTTCCGTCGATTACGACGATGAAAATTTTGATTACAATGATTACTTGGAGGAAGATTCTATGGATGTCCATGTAATTGAAACCAGAGCCACCACATTTGTGCGCGAAGCTCAACCTCACATCGAAGAGAACGCCGTAGATGAGCTGCGTAGGGCTTTCCTCCTAAGGGATGAGCAAGTTAGTCTATTGGACAAAAGAATAGAAGAGATGACTGCAGCTATGAATGATATGGCCACTATTCAGGGCAATCATAAGCGCCAAAATTGGCTTCTCCAGAGATCAATTAGGCTTCTCCAGAGATCAATTGCTTCTCCAGAGATCAATTAGCCAGAAATCATACATATCACAGATGAAAGAAGAGAGGTTGCTTCAACAAACAGAGACGGGCAACATAGAAAGGTTTCTCCATCAAGTGCTATACCAGAAAAGGAATTCAAGCAAATGGTTAAACAAGTGCGAGACACCTTAAACCAATCTAAGGGTGGTGCATTGGTTCTAAAGGGTAGACCTTACCCAAAGGAATTCGATGTCGTGCCTTTCCTTAAGGGTTTTGTGGCCCCAAACTTCAAGATATTTGATGAGATTGAGAATCTTAGACATCGTATAACACATTTTTAAGCTAGCTATGGTAACACAAGAAACAGTGAAGCTCTACTCTTCTAGCAGTTTGTCAGCAGCTTGTCAGGAATTGCTTTCGACTGGTACACTAACTTGCCCAACAGGTTGGTTAAAACATTTTCTGAGTTGGAACAACTGTTTGTGAAAAGATTTGCCATGGAACAACACCATGTGTCTATTAAAGAGCTCATGATGGAAAAAAAAAAGCCTAGCAAAACTTTTGTGGACTATATTTTGAGGTGGAGAAACCTTAGCATGAAATGTGAACCTCAGCTATAGGAACATCATGCGATTGAAATTCTACTCAAGAGCATTCATGAGCCAGTAGCTTTCATGCTCAAGGGACTCACCATCAAATCCTTCGAGAAGCTACTCAGTAAAGCCAACAGTCTTCAAGAGGAAATTAAGCACATGGAGCCACACGAAAAGGCTAAGGTAACCCGAGTGTTTGAAAAGAAATCAGGAGTAATTAGTGCCCATCGACAAAGAAAAGCATCCGATAAAGATATATGTAGAAGAGCCTTGCCAGTCTTCGTCACAATACTCTCATAAATAGAGTAGTCAATCCAACCAGCGACCGCCTCAAGAAGGATCACCTCAAACATGGGATAAGAAATTGTCCCTATCTGAGTGACATAAAATGATGTATTCTTTCAAAGATGAAGCTATACCTAAAATATTCAGAAGTCTGATGAAGAAGCCAGAGTTCAAACTATCAGATCCAAAAAAGCTCGAAGAGGTGGATAAGAAGAATGAACCAAATTATTGCCCATACCACTGGTTGCTTGGGCACACTATAAAAAAATGCTTCGTCTTTAAGAACTGGCTCGAGAGGAACCTTAAAGAGGGGAACATAACAATCCCAAAAGAATATTTAAAAGAACTTGAAAAAGGTTCCATAAATATGATTTTGGCCGAGCCAATCTCCCCCATTGATCTGTATACTGGAACAGATGGATGGAGTACAACTTGGGATGAACTCAAGAGGGTCCTTAATCAAATACAAGATCCATCAAAGAAATGTTCTGTATACCAGAGATGAAGAGTGGAATGAGGTCTAGAGCAGATCATTGAAGAAAATACTGGACAAGATCCAGTCTGCATCAAAACAAGCCTCCATTCAGACTCTACAGCATACCAAGCCAGAGATGAAGGTTTCATCTGGAGATCCTTCATTGTCAAGGATAAAGAAGAAGAAGAAAAGCGTCACTACAAAGATTAACATGAGGGAATAAGATAGGGGCTGCCTCTACTAGATTGGTTGTCTCGAATTTTGGGAAGAAAATCCTTGAACCATTGACTTTGTATGATTATCTTTTTGTCCCTCTGGGGTCTTATGAATATAATGATTGTGATTTCAGCTACGTTTTAACTATTTTTGGTGATAGCGTAACTGATTATGACCAATCTAGCTTCAATCTCGATCCCCAAAATAATCCTCAAATCGTACTTAAGTCTGATGAACTCGTTGTCTAGTCCAAAGAAAACATCAATGACACCACTTACGACAACACAGATAATGAGGAGCCAATTCTCGAGCATCACGGTACACCACTTACCATCCCATCAACTTAGATCTTTTTTAGATCTTTTCGACAAAGAGGAAGAGACACCATAAGATTCAACAATGATATCTCAAGAAGAAGAAATCACAGAAGTTAACTTAAGGAACAGAGAAGTGTTACCACCAAGAACGGCTCCAACAGACAAAGGAAAGCAGATAATGACTCGAGAAGAGATACCTCCACCTCCACCAGTAGAAGAACTACATGATCAAGATAAACTCAAAGGATCATACAAAGTAGACTACAACATGCTAGCTCATCTTTGGAAGTTCTCGGCCCGACTATGCATCTACGATGCTCTGATCTGGTCAAATGAGATGAGAGAGTCTCTGGTTACAGCTTTGCTTGACCCAGAAAATTGCTTAGCTCCGTTGGCCAGCACATCCTCAGATGAAGCTTGTTCATTAGAAGAACAGCTTGGGGTAACCTTCATAGATGAAGATTTGCTACTCGGTACCGCTGATCACAACCGTCCACTCTACATCTCTATCCACATCGACAGATTTGTGTTGTCCAGAGTTTTAGTAGATTCTGGAGCATCTCTTAACTTGATGAGCCTACGAACATTGACCTATTTGGATATTGAATCTCAAGATTTTACGGTTGATAAAATGATGTTAAGAGGATTCAAACAAAAGGTGGAAAGAGTCCTTGGATCAATTACATTACTCATGAATTACATTACTCCAATTACATTACTCATGAAGGTTGGAGAACTCGTAACAACCGCTAAATTTCATATCATCGATGCTGAGACCTCTTTTAACGCTCTACTAGGTCGACCATGGATTCATGAACCCAATATGGTTCCATCATCTCTACACCAGTCCATCAAATACTGCAAATATGGTAAACAACATTACATCAAAGGAGATCTACAACCGTTTTCAGTTCATGAAGCTGACATTCATGAAGATGCTGCCTACGAAGATAGATGCTGCCTACTACACGCCTCCAAAGAGGACTGTCTTCTCTTGTGAAGTTATCACAAACAAAGATGAAGATTCAGAAGAATTACAAAGAGAAGACCATTCAACTCCGCTTTAGCGATCTTCTACCACTCCCTTACAACGAGTTGGTGAAAGTTTTTTTAGTTCGCGCACCCGAGGTCGAGGCCGGGGATCTGAATGAGGAAGGATCAATTCAATTGTTGAACGAATTAGGCCAATCATCAATGTTGGTGATGAAAACAGTTCTGAAGACGAGATAGTGATGATAAGACAGAAGAAACCTTAGTACGAGATATCCCTAGAAGATACAGAGAAGAATGAATATGAAACAATGTTTGATCGGATAAACCACTATGAGAATGCTACGACCCTTACTCCAATTATCCCTCAAGAGGTTAAGAGTTTAGAGGTCAAGGAAGTCCGTAGTGTTGGTTCGAAGCCGATGAAATTTTACCGTGCTTCTACCTCTACTGAGCTTGAAAAACATGTAAATTTGGATGATGATCCTAATGAATTAATGGAATTGCCTTTTGGTTACTTCTCTCCTTGTGTTCAAAAGTTAATTCAACAAGGACACTTACCAAAATAAATGCCAAAAGATAAATTTCAACCTTTTAAAAAATATGCAATGGTAAAATTTGGACTCTAAACTCAAAAGAAGGTCTCGAATTTGGTACAGTCAGACCAGTCGATGATTCTGAATTTTGCATGGTTGTTACTGGTGAGTCAGAAGAGGATTGCCTTGATATAGAAGATGACTCTACTGATCAAATAATAGAAGATGCTACCCATAATCGAAATTAAATCTACCATTGTTGAAAGAAATTTACCTCGGGACTGAAGAACAACCCCGATCTACATTTATAAGTTCTCTACTCAATTACAAAGAATCTGCAGAATTGATCAAACTATTAACTGAATTCAAAGATTGCTTCACATGGAGCTACGATGAATTGCCAGGACTATCAACAGAGGTTGCAGTCCATAAACTCGGGGTGAACATGAATATAACCCCAGTAAACAAGCTCCCAGAAGAATGCGCCTCGAAATAGAACAATAAGTCATCGCCGAGGTGAAGAAATTAATAGATGCCAACTTTATAACAGAAGAGAAGTACCCCATGTGGTTAGCTAACATTGTACCTTTAAAGAAAAAAAACGGACAGATCCGTGTTTGTTTTGACTTCAGAGATTTGAACAAGGCATGTCCAAAAGACGAATTTCCACTACCAAGACAAGGCATGTCCAAAAGACGAATTTCCACTACCCATACCAAAGATGATGGTGGATATCGCTTCAACACATGAAATTTTCTCCTTCATTGACGAATCTTCGGGATAGAACCAAATCAAAATGGCTCCCGAGGATCCAACACTTACAACTTTTAGAACACCGATTGGAATTTTCTGCTACACAGTGATGTCGTTCAGCCTAAAGAACGCCTGAGCAACATATCAACACGCAATGATGAAGATTTTTGATGATCTCATTCACAACCAAGTAGAATGCTACGTGGATGATTTGGTCATCAAAAGTAAATGAAAAATAAACCATTTGTATGATTTGAGGATCGTGTTTGAATGGTTATGACAATATGACCTTAAAATGAATCCCTTAAAGTGTGGCTTTGGCGTTACCTCTGAGAAATTTTTAGGATTTGTTGTCCTTCATCGGGGAATCGAGATCGACCCGGATAAAATTAAAGCTATCTTGGAAATGCCTCCTCCTAAAACCTTGAAAAAACTATGTTTCTTCCAGGGGAAGTTGGCATATCTGAGATGCTTTATTTCTAATCTCTCAGGTAGGTGTCAGCCTTTCTCGGCATTAATTAAAAAAGATGCCAAATTTATATGGGAAGAGAAATGCCAGCGGGCTTTTAAGGACGTTAAACAATATTTAATGACACCTCCTGTCTTGGCAGCCCCAATCCTAGGGAAACATTGATACTTTATACAGCGGCCTTAGATGACTCTCTTGGAGCCCTCTTAGCCCAAGTCAATGATGAGGGTAAAGATAATGCACTCTACTACTTGAGTCGTGGTCCGTCGCCTAATCCCGACAGAGATAAGGTATCCACCTATTGAGAAGCATTGTCTGGCATTGATTTTTGCCCACCAAAAGCTTAGACATTACATGTTTTCTCATAAGATTACCCTAATCTCAAAAGTTTATCCATTGCAATATCTGATGACCCGACCAACACTCTCCGGATGTTTAGCAAGATGGTCAATGATCTTATTGCAATTTGATATAACTTTTGTTCCCCTTTGTGATATCAAGGGATAAATACAAGCAGACTTTCTCGCTGCACACCCACTGCCAGCTGGGTCCTTTCTAAACATTTCATGATGAGTTACCAGACGAGCAAATATTACAAATGGAATTCCCCAGTGCACAACGCTAAGAGATGTACTTCGATGGTGCTTCATCAGCCAGAAAAGATAAAGGATCAGACACAGTTATACCAGGCAAAGCAGGGATCAGTTTGATCTTTATCACACTAGATAAAGGTACGTTGAGGTTCTCATACCACCTGACAGAGCCGTGCACCAACAATGAAGCAGAATATGAAGCTTTAATCACTAGATTGAGAATGACAATCTCAATGAATATAACAAACATTGCCATCTATGGCGACTCCCAACTCTTCATCCAGCAAGTCGTTGGACAATGTAGAATTTTGAAACCAAGATTAGCAGAATACCATCAGTACGTGATGAAGCTCCTGGAGCAGATTCCTGATGTGACTTTCTACCGGATTCCTAGGGGAGATAATACCCATGCTAACGCTCTAGCAAAACTTGCTAAGGAAATGGCATGTCCCTCGGAGGATTTCATTGAAATCATAGTGCAAGGAAAACAAGTCTTGTCTCAGATCGACCTCAAAACTCTACACAAGCTTGGAAAAGAAGAAACAATAAATCTAGTTGCAGACATCAATGTAGATTGACACAAGCCATTAATATAATATTTTCATACTTGAATGCTGTCAGAAGATAAGTCTGAAGCGCACCACATCACAAGAAGGGCCATGTCTTACGCCCTGATGGGAAACGTTCTCTATAGAAGATCATTCGACCAGATGTGGCTACGATGTTTGATCAGAGCCGAACACAGAATATTATCAAAGAGGTACATGCCGGATAGTGTGGCGCTCACCAATCAGGGCCGAAAATGAAAATGAAGATCAAAAGACTCGGATATTATTTGCCAGCAATGATGTTCGATTGCATGGATACAACCATAAAATGTCACCAATGCCAAGTGCATGGGGTGGTCTTACACCAGCCTCCGAATGTGCTACACCCAACTGTTACCCACCGGTTACCTCGTGACCATTCGAGTGTTGGGGCATAGACATAATAGGTTCAATAGACTCTCCATCTTCCAAAGGACACAGGTTTATACTTGCCGCTACAGATTACTTCTTTAAATGGGCAGAGGCAGTACCTTTGCGTGATGTTACGACACAGCACGACCTTCAATTTTTCAAAATCCAAATTGTCTACCGTTTCAGGGTATCACAAAGAATAATTTCCGACAATGAGACATCTTTTAGAAGCACAAAGATCAACAATTTTGAGCACAAAGATCAACAATTTTAGATCAACAATTTTGTCAAAAGACATGACATAGATTGGAGATACTCTACGATTTACTATCACAGAGCAAATGGTCTGGTTGAAGCCTTCAACAAGAGACTGGTACAAATTTTGAAGAAAACACTGGATGAAAATAAAAGAGATTGGAACAATAAACTAGTAGAAGCCTTGTGGGCCTATCGGATGACGTTCAGGACTCCCACTCAATGTACACCGTATATGCTCATGTACAGGTCCGAGGCCATGCTACCGCTAGAAATCCAGACACCGTCTCTTAGAGTTACTATTGCAAACCAACTCACAATGGGAGAAAGTGCAAAACTCAGACTTGAAGAACTAGAGAGTCTCAAGGTAAAACAAAGCGAAGATAGTACAAGCCCATGACAAATTGGTCCACCCAAGGACATTCAAAGTTGGTGACCTTGTACTTGTGCTCAAAAGGCCTATTCTTGCACGCCGGAAAATAGGTGGAAAGTTTGAGCCAACTTGGGAGGGACCATTTTTTGTTGAAAAGGTCTACACAGGAGGGGCCTACCAATTAGTGGACTTCCAGGGCAAAAGAGCCATGTTACCAATAAATGGACAATATCTGAAAACCTATTAAGTAACTTGATGCCATTTGCTTTTGCTTGCTTTGAAACCTTGAAACTTTGATTGTTTTGGGGTTATCTATGTGGCCAAATGTCTATGATCGGGTCCAAATTTTGTCATTAACTTCAATATAATGAAAATTTTGAGAAAAAAATATCTCAAACTTCAAATTTTCTCCTTTCCACTTTTGAGTATAATGTTTCACAAAAAATTAAACAAAATTCATACATAAGTAAACAATTCATTTCACTAAAATAAGATAAAATTCACTTAGATAAATACTTTGTTCTGTTCATGTTCATGTTCTTGTTCATGCCAAGTTTTGGCCCACTAACATTTTTTCTGTCGTCTATAGAAAAATGTTGGGACAGAGTCTGATCTTTGCTTTCAAGGATGGCTGGAGCCTCGCACTAAATTAGGAGATGGTGCCGCAGGGTGGTACCATAGACTTTAACATGGATTTTAACCAGGTTGACATGGACTACAAAGGTCCTCTCATGACTGTAGTCAACTACAGAGATAAAGAGGGATTGCCTTCACTGCTGAGGATGACCGCCAAAGATAACGCATCACACAAAGGCAAGAACGTGATAACAGAGTAAGATCCGATGGAAGTGCCCAACCGTCTGCCCTCTATGGTAGCTACACTAGCTGAAGGCCTAGTAGCTGCCAATAGCGAACAATTGCCAAGTGCTTTGCTTAACTGGATGCAACGGAGGAACGCCAGCCACAAGAAGCAAAGGGCTTTTATATGAAAAGAACACAGATGTCAGAGAGAGATGAACAACTTACTCACCCCTATTCCAGAGGGGCATATTTATGATGGGGCATATTTATGATCCGATATTTATGATCCGGACATGAAAGAAACTTTTGCTAGCCTACCCACCACGGATGAAGAATTGGGGTTCGTCGCAGGGTAAGATACACTTTCAGCTTCAGATGTTTTCAAGGGTTGCCGGACGTGCAACGCTGAGATACCTGCAGGGACATCAGCCACAGAGGCATTTGTAAAATGCCTGGACTGCAATGTTCTACATTTTCAATGCTTTAGTACATTGGAAGAGTATACCTCCAGCACCAATGGGTCTCAAACTTCAGATTTTATGATGGATGAACCATACGTCCCACTGGGGACATATCAATATGTACCATGGAGCCCAGGGTCGTACATCCAGCTAGATGTCGAGTCTCGTGTTCCAGATCATCCAACACCAGTTTGGGTTCCTACCAATGTTCAGAGGGAGGAACGCCTGCGACAGCTATCGACTCCTAGTACGATGGAGTACTACAAAATAAGCAAAGTAAATAAAAGAGAATTTGAATTTTACGAAGAAGTCCAGGGAAAATACATCAACATGCTAGAGGGATTAGAACTGTATACTAGAGTCTTCTCAGAGACTGACGAACAAAGTATTCTTAACTACATTTTTTACCTAAGGGACAGAGGTCAAGCAGGTTCACTTATTGAAAGGACCTATTCTAAGCCAAGGAAATGGATGTGAGGAAAAAGGAGGATTACTATCCAGTATGGCTGGCCTGCTGCTACAACTTCACAAATGACAGACAGGGGAATCCGCCTGGGATCCTCAGACCTGATCAAGTAGATCCACTACCGCTAATGATAAAGTGGATGATCAAAAGAATGGTCAAATGGAGTATTCTGCCTGCTACCTACATTCTAAATAGTTGTATTATTAGAATCTACGATGAAAGTGATTGCATTCCTCCACACATCGATCACCATGACTTCATGAGGTCTTTTTGTACGATCTCATTCAAGAGTAAAAGTAGCATCTTGAATTTGACTACATCGGCCCTGGTGAGTTCAGAGGCTTTGTGGAGATTCCCTTACCAGTTGGCTCAGTGCTCGTTCTTAAAGGCAACGGTGCAGATGTCGCCAAACATTGCATTCCAGAGGTACGACACCGTAAGGTGTCCATGACCTTCCATAGGATGGATGATAGCAAAATACCATATGGATTTCAGCCAGACCCGGAACTGGAAGAGCTATTGTCGTACGAGCTATGAGAGGGCTGTACCCCCAAGTACATGTGAAGGGAACTCTTATCCTGGAGCATGGCTTAGAAGGCCTGCTCGATCAGGAGCTCTTCGTACCTGATATAAATGGTCAGAGGGTTTACTTTTCTTTAAGCAACATGATATGTATCTGATATACTCAGCCTACAATATATTCATGGCATGAGATGTTCTGGATGTACTTCAACATGAACTATATATTGTACCTTTTTGAGGCGTCATCCTATGTTTGATCTGTGATATTTTGATTGGAGTAGATTAATGGAAATTTCTCTCAGAAATGTGTCTTTTTGTCAGTTGCCTTTTTGTATGATGGATGGAAGCCATGAACCACGCGTTGGTTCAGAATTTCAATGAATGAAGAATGAAACAACAAATATTTAACAATAAATAAAATTTAAATAACCAAAAATGAATAAAAAATAAAATAAATTTCTTTTGAAAATCAACCAACTAAAATTAAAATTTTAAAAACATATTTTGAAAAATTACATGTGATAAAAACAACAAAAAAAGAAAATGAATCTATTAAGTGGATTCTCTCATTTTCGGAGTTTCTTACTTTTGTGCGCGCAGCACAACCATCGTTATCTGCATTAACTTTTTTCCCATCCCCGTGGAATTTCACATTCTGCACAAAATCCCTCAAAACTCTACAAATCTTCTTCAACAAAATCAACCTTTTCACATGACATATTTCTACAAATTCAACATCACAAACTCTTTACATTGTGTTCATATGACTCTCTGAGTCAGTACCCAAATTTTGACTCCCCATACTCGAGATTGGTAGAAGACCCCCTTTTTTTGGAGCATGGCATCCTATCTTTAATCTTTGAGGTCGGTCCCTGACTTCTGACTCTCTTTTCAAAAATGATAACTAAAATTCAATTCTCATTTCCGAATCAGTACCTAAATTCTGATTCCTTCACATATTTTTATATTCTATTCACATATTCCCCACAAATTCACATGTTTGAATCTACATATTTTCTGCATAAGGACGCCTATTTTCTTATTACCTCTTGAGTTGGATATGAGTCATAGTGCTTTCCTTCTTAATGTAGCATATTCTCTTGTCACCACTTGGGTTGGATGTGAGTCCTAGTGCTTTCCTTCCTAACTTGACACATATATTTTCTTGTTACCTCTTAAGTAGGATAAGAGTCCTGGTGCTTTCCTTCTTAATGTAAAACACATATATTTCCTTGTCACCTCTTGGGTTGGATGTGGTTGGATGTGAGTCCTGAGATGCTTTCCTTCCTAACGTGACACATATATTTCCTTGTCACCGCTTGCGTTGGATTTGAGTCTTAGTGCTTTCCTTCCTAACGTGACGCACACACTTTCATGTTACCTCTTGAGTTGGATGTGAGTCTTGGAGCTTTCCTTCTCAATGTAACACATATACTTCCTTGTCACCGCTTGGGTTGGATGTGAGTCTTGTTGCTTTCCTTCCTAATGTGACGCATATATTTTCTTGTTACCTGTTGAGTTGGATGTGAGTTCTGGTGCTTTCCTTCTCAGTGTAAAACACATATATTTCCTTATCACCGCGTGGGTTGGATGTGAGTCCTGGTGCTTTCCTTCCTAACGTGACACATATATTTCCTTGTCACCGCTTGGGTTGGATGTGAGTCCTAGTGCTTTCCTTCCTAACGTGACGCATACACTTTCTCGTTACCTCTTGAGTTGGATGTGAGTCCTGGTGCTTTCCTTCTCAATATAGCACATATATTTCTTCATATATTTCTTCGTCACCGCTTGGGTTGGATATGAGTCCTAGCGCTTTCCCTCCTAACGTGACAATATATTTTCTTGTTACCTTTCTTGTTACCTTCTTGTTACCTCTTGAGTTGGATGTGAGTCGTAGTGCTTTCCTTCTCAATGTAACACAACATTTTCTTCATCATCGCTTGGGTTGGATGTGATTCCTAACGCTTTCCTTCCTAATGTGACATATATATTCTTCCTGTCACATGTCAGTTTGAATATAAATCCCCAGTTGTAACTCGAACTAGTATAGTCCTTTCTTTCTGGCATAATATCCTTATTGGTTGTCATCTTTCTTCTACACTTTGGAGCTGGATGTGAGCCTCTGTGTTTTCCATCTCGATTGGGTCCTCCCACACAATCCTATTCTCATATTTCAAAATCAGTTTAAGGCCACCTTAAATGGATTATGGCATCTGATTCTTATTTCAGGATTGTTACCCAAATTTCAATTCCCACCTCAGGGTCTGCACTTACATACTGATTCCTGCCTTTTATAAATACCTAAAATTTGATAATTCGAAATTCACTCTTCGATCCCCAGTGAGAATCCTTACTCCTTGATTTCAGTCAGATGATCACCTGCTAATTCCCAAGCAGAAATAAATCACACACACAACTCTACACATACTTCCGGGTCTGTTAAATTAAGAGTTTATATTGGTTTTTGTTGATCTCATCGGTCAATGCGAATACGCGCGGTGTGCTTGCCTAGCACACCACACCTATTGGGGGTCAATTTGTTGACCTCACTTTTGGTTGAGGTCTAGTTTTTCCTCTTTAGTAGCCTAATGTCTAGCTATAGGACTTTTTTATTGAGTATTCATAGAAAACTAGAGAAGGAACCCTCACCATTAGAAATTCTACATTCTTTACTCAACTTGAAGTTCCACATATTGGTTCTAACCTCTAACACTTAGTAAGTGTGATCACGACGGGGGAAATCGAGATGAGTTACCCTTAGGACTGCTAGACCTTAGGTTTGACCCCAGGTATTTGTCTAGGGTTTAAGCTACATACTTGCACTCACAATCACTCACTATCCTAAACTTAAGCTTCTAGGCTTTGATCCCTTAATACTTTTGGGAGACTTCTGTAGGTGGTCCCCTAAACCCATTAGCCCCGGGCTAGGGTTTGGCTAAACCACTACATAGTGGACCCAAAATGGGGTTTCCATTGGTCCATGGCTTATTGATGATGGTTGACATTTCAACTCTACCAAGACACCCAAACTACCCAAATTCACCAAAATTGGCCAAATTACCAAAATACCCCTCCTTACCAAAAAAATTCCAAAAATTCTAAAAAAATCCCAAAAATTTCCGAAACCTCCCAAATATTCCCAATTTCATTTTTCTCAACTATCATATGACCCAATTTGGCCAATTTGACCATCTTTGACCAAAACCCCCAAATTGCCCTTTAAAGGCCCATATTTTCCCCAAATTACCCCAAATGTCTATCCAATTGGTCTTAATTTACCCAAATTTAAATTATAAACTCAAATTCACCCTTAATATGACCAATATAGATTGAATCCAAGCTCAATTGGTCCATGATTTGAACCCAATTTTGAGCTAAACCAAAAACCCAAATTTGGCCCTATGACTTGGTTCCACCAAATTGAACCTATAGTCCACTCAATTGGCCACAATTTTTGTTAAAGAACCTTCATAACCCATACATCAAACTTGCCCTTCAATTGGCCTTGGTGAGACCTCAATTTCATTTGATTTCAATCTAAGTGCAAAAGCCCCAAATTTCCCCCAAATTGGCCATGCTTCAAAATCTCACCAAATTGAAGGCCTTAACCCCAAAATTTCCACATTATTCCTTCATGAAAAATATTCACAACATATCCATTGATTATTTGGACCATTCAATTTGGATTTAGCCTAACCTAGACCCATGTCTAACCCAACATGCCCAAATTGGGAAAATTTCAAAAATCCTTCAAATTGACTCACCAATTGAACTCAAAATCACTTCAACCCTTCACCAAAAATCTTCATAAAAATCTTATAGACAATGTTGATCAATAAATTGAGTCAATTTACATGGCTAAGCTAACCCAAACCCAAGCTTTGATCACTTGAACCCATGAACTAAACACCAAACCACCTTAAAACAATCAAATTAACTCCACCTCAGCCATTGGTTAGACCCTAAGACTGAGCAAAAACCCATCTAGCCCAAGCTAGATGATTCAAGGAACAGAAGTCCCCAAAATTAATGGATCTTATTTCCAAAAATACACATGCATTAAATTGCTTTGACAGATCCCCCTAGCCACCTCCCCTTGCTATAGCCGGCCGACCTTGTCACTGGAGAAGCTCAAAATTGAGAGCCACCCCCATGGAATTTCACCCAAATCAAACCTAGAGACCAGCTCAGTCAAATTAAATTGTACAGCTCATTTACCCTCCACCTAAGCAACACAATGCACCCCCTAATTGGCCATGACAACCATCCCTTAGCCATTTTTATAAAAAGCTCCTCCCATGAGCATGGGAAGAGGTGCTGAAAATTTCTTAAAGAGACCTCTCCAAACTGACCACAGAGCTTCCCTAAGATCCCCTCAATGTATGCCAACTGTTTTCCCTCACCAATTTCCATTGTCTGAGTTCAATTTTGAGCTCAAAATATTGCCGGAAACCAAGACAGAGCCCAATGCACCTCCAAAATCCACCAAACTTAAATTAACTTCACCCACACCTTCACAATAGTGAAAGGAGCTTAAGCCTCACCAAACTCCCCTCTCACAGAGCCTCTACCATAGCTCTAGACTAACATCCAAATCCGACCGTGATCAAAATCAGATCACAAATCCGACCATGATCAAAATCATACCTAGGCCTTACACCAAGACCAAAGACTCAATCCCTTTGGATCATGGATCACAACGAACGTGCCGAGACTCTCTGATTGAAGCTTCACTTCTCAGAGCAAAGGTATAAAAATTCTCTTCCTCCCGAGCCTATTTGAACTCTCAATTTGTTTTAATTTGATTTCATGACATCATAACCATATGGATATGTTCCCTTAGTCTAGACGAGTGTTTTAAAAAAAATTCATTCAATTTTGTTAAGAAATGAGAGAGATCTTAAGCCTAGAAGATGGACGGTTCTCGGGCTAGGCTATTGGGGACGATGACGGAGAGCCGTCTGATCTCACGTGTGTCAAATGGACGGTAAAGATGAAGCCAGACAGCGCTTTGGAACATAAACAGTGAGCCGAGTCAGTGCTAGTGAGCCGAGTCAGTGCTGAGGCGGATGACAACGTCAAATGGGAGTGCGCCGCGTGGAGCTTCCGAGCCGCCGTAGGTTGATGTGGCGTCGCACGTTTAAATAGATAAATAGGGATTTAAAAAATCAGAAAATTATCCCTAGCTTTAAAAATCCATATCTTGGTGTAAAAAAATCAAAAAAAATAAAATAAAAATACCCTCTTGCTTAATGAAGAGAGGAGAACAATGTGAAAACAATTTGGAGTTCATTTTATGCATATTTTATTTTTAATTAATTAAACACTGATTTTAATGTTTTGATTCTCTATACATGTAGTAATCAAATTATGGCTTGAAATTTTAGCATGTTGTTTCCTCTGTCTTAGGGAACATATCCTGATTTTTCCAAAGTCAGAGAAGTGCCTAGAAAGAGAATCATATTTTTCAAGTTTATGTGCATTATTTGCTTAAAATAATCATGGAAATTAGCATGTTGCTTAGAAAAATTTAAGAAAATTTTGGAATATTTATGATAACCAGAGAGCCTTTGGGAAAATTTCTCATGAACCAAGTCATTCAAAATACACCTAATCTTCATAAATCCTAAATCACTAAAATAATTAATTTTGAAAATTAGAAATAAAAAAATGACTTGATTTTTGATCTCCACTATTGTTTAGGATCCATAGAACTCACCATAAAAATTTCAAAGTATTTTGAGTTCATTTGATAACTTAAGTTGATTTTTAAAGATAAATAACATTTTTTGCATTTAAATGATTTTTAAAAATCAAAATATAACTAAATAATTTATAAAAACTTAATTTTTGAGTTCTCTGGATTAGAGATATTTTCTAAAAATAAAATGGAGTTTAAAATAAAAACTTAATTTTTAACATATTTTAAATATTTAAATAATTAAAAATCCATAAAAATCTTAAAAATAATAAAATTCATGGAAATGTTCTAAATTGGTTTCTAAGCACTTAAGAACAATTAGAGTCTTTTTCTTGATTTTCTAAATAAGATACTAAATTTCAAAGCTCAAAAATAATTTTTAAAGGCTAAAAATGGGTTTTCACTAAAAATAATTGCAATAAATCAATTAAAACTCAAAAAAAAATTTTTCTCCTTTGAGTTCTCCAACCTTAGGAGGACTTTTCAAAAATATAAAACTTAATTTTCCCCATTTAAAATATTTTATATTTAATAAATACCCCAGAACTTAAAATAATTCTTAAAATTCAAATAAAATTCAAAAAATCATGACATTTGGTCCAACGGCTTCTCTAGTTTAGGTTAACCTCCAGTAAAAATTTCAACGAATTAGGATTTACCTTGGTAAAGTTAGGAATTTCCTTTAAAAAATCCTATTTTTTGTATGAAAATAATTATATAAATTAAATTAAATTTTCAAAATCATATTTTCTCCTCTGATGTCTTAATTGACCCGTGAATGAGGTAGGATGAAAATTTCAAAGTCATTTTGATTAAGTTTGGTGAATTGTGTTAGAGCCTTAAGGGCAAATGTATAATTTTGGAAATTTAGCCTTAATTAACATTTAGGCTTAATTCAAGGAGAGAAATGGGCAACCTCTGATCTTAATCAGTTTATTTGGATGTTTGAAATATAAGGGGTTAATTGGTAGAAACCAAACTCACTTTCTTTATTGAAAAGATAAGTTAATAAATTTTTAAATTATTAAAATTTGGAAGTTTATTGAAATAAAATGAGCCCAGGACTTGGGGGTATGACTTTTGAAGTCAATAATTAATCAATTTAATACCCCTATTTTGATTTTCAAATAAAATTCAAATCATGATCTATGACCACCTAAAGCTTAACCTTTTCAAAACTAATTAAGACACTCACCTAGGTCCTAAGGGCTTAATAGTGACTTAGGCTAAATCAAGACTGATTAAATGAGGATTAGAAAAACAAACTCAATTAAAGTTAAAACATCTTTCAAATACTACAAGCCCAATTAAGACAAAAATTTGGCTAAGCATTCCAATAACACCAACTTGCTTCTTTAAGGGTCCTCACCCACATAATCTTCAAAATTAAATTACAGATGATAATTACCTTGCTCTTAGGGATAATTGAGACATCAATGTTCATTGAGCATTAGGGTGCTCACAAAATGAATTATTATGAAACATAATAAGTTTAACTGAGCTCGAGGCATTTCACCAGGTGATAAGAGTGAAGTATGGACCTGCTTCTTCTTCTTAACCTATTGGATACCTCAGAGGTCTACTAAACTTAATATGTTTTGCTTGACAAATATCATCCTTAATTAAACTCCTAAGTACCTACCAAGATATGACCTAGGGTTAGATAGGTCATCAAAATTTTACTTCTCTGTTTCATATAAACTGCCTTAACATTCCTTTTGAGTTTTAAGTGGTGGAACGAGAAGACTCGCCAGGTACGCTTTTATAGTTTTCAGCGTCGTCTTTCTTGTACTTTCATATTGTACTTTTATACCTGTAAATTTGCATGCTAAACAACGACGCCACTCTGCATGAAAACTAAAACTATTAGGATAGCACAAAACCAAAACCAAAACCAAAATTAAACTCAACCAAGATAAAATTCACCCCCACAACATTCAAAATATAAAACAACTCAAGATTTAATCACAACCATCACACAAAACTACAATTTCAATTAAATTAAGACATCTCTATCAGATGATCGGGAATCCCTCAGAGGATGTAACCTACGGTTGCTAATGAGGCTTCCCACGGTTTAAATGAAATTATGGAACTCGTTAAGTTGAATTTAGCAAGTTCATTTGGACTAAGTGAATCTAATAGAAAATAGTGGTGCCAGAATGAGGGAATCATAGAATCCTAACTAGTGTCGCTCTAATCAACTTTAACATGCCCCCATAAAAATTTAAAGAACTTCAACCATAGGGTCACCTGATTTGACATTATAACTTGACACACTAAAAAACTCAAACTCGTATCGGCAAGGAGCTTGGAGCTAGCATGGTGGGCAACAAGACCATCTTCAATAGCAAAACCTGTCTTCCCTAGCTGAACCAATCTTCCTTAGATATAAACAACAAAGCCATAGGACTTCGAGGTCACTTGCTTATGCAACATAAATCCTCACCTTATCTTTAGGCCTTTGCATAGCCCTTCTATACAATATAAGCCCTAACTTGTCTTAGGATTCCGAGTTTGTCGTTTGTCACAACCTAAGTCTTCACATCTTCTAGGTTATTTATGTGATATTTTCACACGAATGTAAGTCCTAACTAATAAAAATTAGCAGGATGAAACACCTAAATATTTCTCCTCAAAACTAAAGCCAAACATTAGAATAGCTTGGGAAGTCACCAAGGTTCCCCTCTGGATCCATGACATCCCCTAGTTTTTCCTCCTCTCGACTCTACAACAAAATGTTCCAAATTTGAACCAATCCCCTTTCACACCTCTTTGTTCAATTTCTTTGAAAAGTCCTACCCTTTGAAACTCCTTGAAGATAATATCTCCTGATTTTTATCGAGAGTTCTTAGGTGACG
>NW_018251227.1:123153-126491 GCF_001263595.1 Phalaenopsis equestris | reverse complement strand
ATGTAATTAACTATATAGGAAGCATGTCCTAGGAAGCATGTCCGAACCGAGCTTAATATAAAACCTATTTAATTCTTTATATTAAATAGAGGAACTTATCTACAAATACAAAGGTTTCGTAGACCAAACGGACGTCATATATCCCTCAGTTTATTTGATTGAGCCTCATCCTCAAGTCTTGTGTTTATCCTTTGGGATAAATATAGGATTTGAGATACAGTGCTCTTTCATTTAAACTATGAAAAATATGGGGTCAGTTTGATTTCATATTTTTCTAAAACTAAATATATATATGTAAATTAAAACGTGCTTTCGAAGCGGATGATGAAATTTCGATTCCGGTGACCGACAACTTCTTACGGGCAACCTCCAACCAAAAATAACGCCGACAACTTGTAAATTTTGTTTTCTTTTGATCCACTGGAGCAATTGGAATTTGGTGATATCTGGTATATCCATCTAAAAAGCAATAGTATTTGTTCACAGCCAATCTATCCAACATTTGATCTAGAGAGGGCAAAGGAAAGTGATCTTTTCTGGTGGCCATATTTAGTTTTCTATAGTCAATACAAATTTGCCAACCAGTTAATTTTCTTATTGATATTAATTCATTTTTCTCGTTTTCTTCAACGTCACTCCAACCTTTCTTAGGAACACAGTGAATTGGGCTTACCCAAGCACTATCTGAAATAGGATATGTAATTCCAGAATCTAACCACTTTAAAATCTCTTTTTTAATAACTTATTTCATTATTAGGTTTAATCTTCTCTGAGGACCGCTTTAGGTTTGTACTGTTCATTTAATAAAATTCTGTGCATAGAAATTGAAGGACTAATTCCTTTAATATCTGCTAAAGTCCATCAAAAGCCTTTTTATACTTTTTCAACATCTTTATCAACTTTTGTTCTTGAAGTTCAGTTAACTCAAAAGATATAATAATAGGCAATGTAGATGAATCTCCTAAATTTACATATTTTAAATGGGCAAGTATTATCTTCAATTCAAGTTCAGGTGGTTTAATACTTGAAGGAATAAAATTTTTACTATCATTTTCCAGCAAGTCTAATGCTTCAATTTTGCCCTGAATATAATCTAAATCTTCTTCTTTTACTTCATTTTCAGTATAAAAAATTTCTCCTTTAATTTATCTTTGATTTCATTCTTAAACTGCTCATTACTTTTACTTAGATAATCGCGTCCTATTTAGTGTCATATTTTCATTTAGTTCTAGTAAATTAATCAATAAAAGTCATCATTAACATAAAAAGCTATATTAAATTTCATCGGGTAAGACATTAAAATTAAGTGCCGTTTGATTAATTCTCCTTTTTACACATCTATTATAGCTTGTATAGTTGCTAGGAAAGGTCTCAAATGATAGTCTCCCTAAAATAATGGAATAATGGGAATCTTTTTATCTTCCTTCATATCCAATACTATAAAGTCTACAGGGAAAAAAAATTTATCCACTTTTACTAGCACATTTCAATAACTCATTTGGATAAGTTATTGATTGATCAACTAACTAAAGAGTTACAGTAGTAGGGGAAATTTCTCCTAAATCTAAACATTTAAAAATTGATAAAGACATAAGATTGATACTCACTCCAAAATCACATAAACCTTTTCCGTAAAACTTTTCTCCCATTGCATAAGGTATAGTAAAACTACCGGTATCTTTTAATTTTTTAGGAATCTTTTTCTGAATAATAACACTACACTCTTCACTAAGTGCAACGGTCTCATGATTTGTAAACTTCCTTTTCTTATTTAATACATCCTTCATAAATTTAACATAACTTGACATTTGTTCCAAAGCTTCAACAAAAGGAATATTCATCGTTAACTTCTTAAGGATTTCCAAAAATTTTGTAAATTATTTATCTTTATTATTCTGTTTCAGTCTTTGAGGAAACGGAGGTAATGGTTTTTCTACAAGGCTATGTGTTTGTTCATTTTCCTGTTGATCATTTTCCATTTCTTCCTTTTCTTCATCAACTTCAGTTTCTCTTTGGATCCTTGTTTCAACTTATTTTCCACTTCATAATTGAATAGTTTTAGTTTGCTCTTTATTTTTGACTTTTGGATTAACTTCCATAATACCTGGAAGAATTCCAGAAGGTCTATTACTAAGTGCAGTAGCAATATGTCCTAATTGATTTTCAATATTTCTAATAGCAGCCCCTTGATTCTGTATTTGATTTCCCATATTCAAAATTACTTCTTCCATCGTCAACTTCTTTTCTTTAACTTGTGGGTTAGGGTTGGAGTTAAATCCCAGAGGATAATAAGGTCAAAAATTTAGATTTCCTTCATTTTTTTAAGTGTCAAGGTCAAGGAAAGAAACATCAATGCTTGATCTTAAGGTAATAAGTTTCTATGAATCCGATTTTACCTAAGAGGTTCAGGTTAAAATAGTTAGAATAGGGATTGTCATTTCAATTATTTATAGCGTTTAAAGTTTTATAAGATGATTGAGTATCAATAATCTGTCTTAGAGAGTTCTCCTCTAATCTGGGGTTATTTGAGAATAATTCACTTCCATTCAATCAATATTTTTAGAAATAACAACAATTTGAGATGCCAAAATAGACATTGCATCAGAATCATGAATACTAGCACTCTTAGGATTTACCCTTTTAGAGGGCAATTGAAAATTATTAGTAGTCATTTCTTTCTTCAATGAATATGCTTCATCAAAAGCTTTACTCTTTTAGAATTTACCCTTTCAGAGGGAACCACCCACAACAAGGTAGCAATCTCTTCTATTAACAAATAAGCCTCATCAAAAGGTTTTGACATTAAAGAGCCACCAGCCGCAACATCTATAATCGATCTAAGAAATCCCACTAATCCATTGTAAAAAGTTTGATCGACTCTCCATCAATCTAACAAAATGATGTTATGTCATTTCTAAGTTTATCAATTTTAGATGGAGGGAAATATTTGGATAGAAATTTTTGTGATAGTTCTCCCTAAATTCTAATAGATTCAGGTACTAACAAATTTAACTAAGCCTTTGCTTTATCCCTTAATGAAAAAGGAAAAGTTTAAGCCTAAAAGCATCATTAGGCACTCCGTCAAGCACAAATTTCAAGAAAACTAGCAAGATATAAGTTAGGATATTCAGTAGGTGATCCTCTAAACTGAATATTTTTTACCATTTGGATAACAACAGGTTTAAGCTCAAATGAATTGTCAACAACATCAGGATTTTGAATAGTTAAGTGAAGTTCATCTGCTGTCGGATTTGCATAATCTTTTAAAGGTCTTTGTCGATTTTCATTTATTGGATTATCTAAGTTATTTGCCATTTCTTGTAAATTTTTAATTTCTC
>NW_018251227.1:104714-122832 GCF_001263595.1 Phalaenopsis equestris | reverse complement strand
TCTATGCAAGTATACGTATCGTTATCAAGTAATAATGGACTTTCTATTTAAGCCCCAAATATCAATCCTATGGGGATGGTTTTTTTATTTTTTTAATAATAATAATTTTTTTATGTTATATATTTTATCTCTAAATTTCCAAAATTATCAAAACTATTTAATTCAACCGTTACCTTCCCCACGCAATCGCGCCAAAAACCTGATCCACTTTTTTGTTACGATAGATTGTGTAAATTTTAATTAAATATAATCAATTAATATTCGGATTCTATGCAAGTATACGTATCGTTATCAAGTAATAATGGACTTTCTATTTAAGCCCCAAATATCAATCCTATGGGGATGGTTTAAATTTGAAATGATAAATTTGCTAAGAAATTCACAGAAAGTCAATTGAAATCACTGTCACTCATTTCAATTGTCGAGATGTAATCAAAATTAAATTTCTAAACTATTATCAAATCAAATATGCAAAATTTAAAACAGTAAATACTAATCTATTAACTATGTTTATGTAAGAGAGATTCTTTTGTGAAAAAGCATCCTTCCTACTACAATGAGGCTATGATAAAATGAGATGAGATAAATGTTCATAATATGTATTGTGCCAAATAGGAGCAATTTTAATTCTTTACCCTGATACAGTGCATAGAAAATCATTGGCTAGTCTCAGTGTTTAGTCCCTAAATCCGTGGCTAGGCTAGGAGGATACCAGCTCCCACTCCAGAGCTCCCACTTCCCTCACCTAAAGACTAGCTCTCGCTTATGTGTTTAAGAACTAAAACTGAATTGAAGATTTTAGTCTGTCACCCTAAATGTTCTCCATTTCTACACCCAATAAAGAATATTTTCCTTTTTATTTGCACTTAATTCCATAAACGATGTTCTCCTTCGTGGAATCAAATGTGATCCTTACTCTGTTGTAGAACTTCTACTCCATTCACGGATCATACATTTCACAAAATATTTTAACAATTCAATTGGTCAGATCAAAAAGTAAATTAAGTATCATCACAATTTATTTTATAATTTAATATTGACACGTTCATATCATCTCTTCATTTCACCATATCTTAGAGTAGGGAGAAAGATAGAGGGAACTACTTAGACTTTAAGATAAAGAAATAACAAAACATAAATTTCATATATAAAAGAAAGTTCATACAATACTGATAAACAAATAATACTTATCTGAAAACTTTTTCTCAAAGAAAATCCTTTGTAGCCTTTCTTTAGAAATGCAGGAAGAAGATATCTCTCACTTTTCTCCTTCTCCAACACTCTTACAGAAAGTTTCACACTAAATCTCATCATAAAAACTCTAAACTATGAAAACAAAATCACTAATTGACTCCAATAGGGAAGTGGAATGGAATGATGTGGTGTGAAAAATGAAAGTAGAGGAGCACTTTTTGTGATGGAATTTAGTCCCAAATAGAGCCCAAGGTCGGTTCTCCATAATGTGCCTCCAAAAACTCTTCAAAAAATTATCCTCCAAAAACTCTTCAAAAAATTAAACTCTTCAAAAAATTATCTAAATACATCAAACCTTCTAGAAATGGGGTCTGCACCGCCTTTGGCATCGTCGGCGCTGGTCTGGCGCCGTCTGGGCTGAGTAAAAAAATCTCTGTGTTAATTTGTCTGTGTGAATTTGTGCTGCGCCGTCAGTGCTGCCGGCGCTGAGCATTTCTTCAAAAACTGCAGTTTGACTCTAAATTTCATCCTTTTTGCATTCTGTTTGCTTTAAGCCCTAAAAATCAACAACCTGCAAGAAAACATCAAAATACCTTCTATTAAAGTGCAATATCCTTCTAAACATCAAAATACCTTCTATTAAAGTGCAATATCATCAAAAATAGGTATAAAATATGGGTCTAAAATGCATTCATTTTTGGTGTATCACCTGCAGGCCCTAATAACTGCTCCAATACGGGATTTAATAGGTGCTAACTAGGAGAGAGTGTTGGATGTACCGCACAGAAGAACACAACGTCGCAATGGCAACCGACGTAAACATAGAGCCTTCCAGCAGGAAGAAACAAGACAAAAAAAAAGAAAGCTACAAGTTTACTCACCCCTATTCCTGAGGGGAATATTTATGAGCCATGTATGCGGGAGACCTCTTCTAGCGCAACTAGTATGGAGGATGAGTTACAGCCGACCACAGAGCCAATGCAAACAGAAATACCCCATGATTCCTACAATGGTTGTCCACTATGCAATGTTGAAATCCCCATGAGAGCATCTACTAGAGGAGTATTTGTTGAATTTCCATGATGCAACGTTCCACATTAGGATTGCAATAGTTCTTTTCAAGATTTTACAGTCGCCAGTATGGGAGGCCAGGAGACAGCGCATCCAGATGCGGAGTCGTACATCCCTTTGCCTACAGTACCAAAGCAGATACGGTTTCCTGAAAATGCCGCACAAAGAGACAACCCATACAGTTTGATGATATTTCCACAGCAGAGCTAGAGAGAATGTGCAGAGTTAAAAGAAAAGAATTCGAGTTCTATGACAAAATTTGAGGTGAAATGGTCAACATTTTGGAAGGTTTGGCACTATACACTTGAGTTTTCTCAGAAAATGATGAGAAGAGAATTTTAGACTGTGTATTCGACCTGAGGGAAAGAAGTCGAGCTGGTCAGCTGAGGCCAATAACTTATTTAGAGCCGTGGAAATGGATGCGCAGGAAAGGAAGAATAACCACTCAATGTGGCTGTTGTTATAACTTCACTGAAGATAGGTAAGGGAACCCCCCTAGAATCTTAAGATATGATGAGGTGGTTGTAATCCTTTATGCAATAAAGAGAATGGTCAAGAGGCTGATTGAAAATAGTATACTACCACTCGACTACGTCCCAAACAGCTGCATAATCAACATTTATGAGAAAGGGGATTGCATTCCTCCCCATATGGACCACCATGACTTCGTCAGGCCTTTTTGCACAGTGTCTTTCATGAGCAGAAGCAACATACTCTTTTGAAGAGAAATCGACATCATTGACCCTGGAGAATTTAGAGGTTCCATTGAGATTCCATTGCCGATGTGCTCAGTGCTAGTTTTGAAAGGAAATGGAGAGGATTTGGCCAAACACTGCATTCTGGGAGAGCAATATCCCAAAATTTTTGTAACTTTCAGAAGAATGAGAGTTGACAAGATCCCACATGGGTTCCGTCTGGACCCAAAATTGGAAGAACTGTAGCCTTATAAGCTATGAGACAGTTGTATCTATAAGTATGCGCAAAGGGAGTTCTTGTCCTGGAGCGTGGCTTAGTAGGTCAGCTTGATTAGGAACTCACCCCACCAAAGATGGAAAGTAAGGTAGCACCTTTTTGTACTATTTTATGATGCAATAGATATGTATCAGATATGTTCAGCTTATGATATGTATTTAGTATATGATGTTCCAGATGTATTCAACATGTTGTCTTTTGATACTTCAGCATGTACTCAGTTTGTAACTCATATTTGAAGTCGATTAGTGAAATTTCTTTCAGATTTCAATTTGCTTGTCAAATTGCCCTCTTCGTGTGATTGATAAAGAGCCACAAAACCATACGATGATTCTAAATTATAATGAAAAAAGAACGAAACAACGAATGCCTAATATTAAAATTTAAAATATTTTTGAAAATCAATCAACAAAAATTAAAATTTTGAAAATATATTTTGATAATTAAATATGATAAAAATAACAAGGAAAGAAAATGTCAAATTTTTTGAGTTTGTTCATCTTGGGTTTGAGGTTTCTTACTCTTTGCTTGTGCAGCGTGACTATCCTGGCCTACACTAGTTTTCTCCACACCCTCACAGAATTTCACATTCTGCATAAGATCTCACAATCCAATGACAAACCTCATATGCCACATATCTATAAGGTTGACACCACGATTTATCGGCACTATGTTCATATTATTTTCAAGGTCAGTACTGAGATTCTGATTCCCTCCACTACCTCTTGGATTGAATCTGAGTCCTTGAGCATTCCTTCCCAATGTATTGATATAATCATAATCAGCTCTTGAGTTGGATCTGAGTCCTATTGCTTTCCTTCTCAATCTAACATTCTCCCGCTACCTCTTGGGTTGGACCTGAGTGCTTGAGTAGTCCTTCCCATCGTAGTGATATGTTTCCAAATAATATCAACTTTGAGGGAAGATGATATAGACATCCGCTTCCACATTGCTTAGCAATAATATCAACTTCGAGAGAAGAGGATACAAACATCCGCTTCCACATTGCTTCGCAATAAATATCAAGTTCGGGGGAAGAGGATACAGACATCCGCTTCCACATTGGTTAGAAATAATATCAACTTCGGGGGACGAGGATATAGACCCTTCCACATTGCTTAAGAATAATATCAACTTTGGGAGAAGAGGATACAAACATCCGCTTCAACATTGCTTAGAAATAATGTCAACTTTGGGGGAAGAGGACATAGACATATGCTTCCACATTTCTTATCAATAATATCAACTTTGGGGGAAGAGGATACAGGCATCCGCTTCCACATTGCTTAACAATAACATCAACCTTTGGTGGAAGAGAATACAAGCATCCTCTTCCACATTGCTTAGCAATAATATCAACTTCGGGGGAAGAGGATACAAACATCCGCTTTCACATTACTTAACAATAATATCGACCTTCGGGGGAAGATGATACAGACATTCGCTTTCACATTGCTTTGCAATAATATCAACTTCTAGGGAAGAGGATATAGACATCCGCTTTCACATTGCTTAGCAATAATATCAACTTCAGGGGAAGAGGATACAGACATTCGCTTCCACATTGCTTAGCAATAATGTCAACCTTTGAGGGAAGAGGATACAGACATTCGCTTCCACATTGCTTAACAATAATATCAACTTCGGGGGAAGAGGATATAAACATCCGCTTCCACATTTCTTTGCAATAATATCAACTTTGGGGCCATAGGATATAGACGGATACACAAATCCACTTCCACATTGCTTAACAATAATATCAAATTTTAGAGGAAGAGGATACAGACATCTGATTTCGCATTGCTTTGCAATGGTTCAAATTTTAGAGAAAGAGGATACATACATCCGATTATGCATTGTTTTGCAATGATCCAGATATCAAACTTTAGGGGTTGAAGGAATAAGCCCTTTGATTAATTCAAGGCACCTTTCTCCCATTCTTTGAGATCGGTTTAAGACCACCTTGAATGGAGTAAGGCATCTGATTCTCATCCAGAATTGATACCCGCATTTCAACTCCCATTTTGGGGCCAACACCTGAATCCTAATTCTTATCCTTCAATATACCTGAAAACTAATAGTTTGAAATCCACCTTCTAATCCCCACAAAGAGTTCCGAATCCTTGATTTTGATCAAATGTTCACTTGTTAATTCCCCAGTAGAAACAATTGTCACTCAATTCTACTCTTCATTCTAGGTCTGTTGACTTAGTAATCTCTGTTGGCTTCGTAAATCTCGTCGGTCAACGCCAATACACACATTGTGCTTGCCCAGAACTTGACCTCATTTTTTGTTGAGGTCTAGCTTTTCCTCTTTAGTAGCCTAGGGTCTAGCCATAAGATTTTCCTATTTTCCTGTTAGCCATAAGATTTTCCTGTTGACTATTTCTAGAGAACTAGAAAAGGAACCATCACCATTAGAAATTCCAAACTCTTCATTACTCAACTTGAAGATCCACATATTGGTCCTAACCTCTAGCACTTAGTAGGTGGGGTCAGTATGGAGGAGCTCAAGAAGAGTCCCTAATAGGATGGTCAGACCTTAGGACTGACCCTAGGTGAGCTAGTTTTGGTTGGGCTAACTTGCACACACTACACTCTCTCACATACCCAAAATCCTAGGATCCTTTAAGTTGGTCTCCTGATTCCTTTTCGAAAGCTCATATGGATGAACCTATACGGCTAGTCTTTAGCTAAGAGGGTTAGAACCAACATATTAAGCATCCAAAATGAATCCTCATATGGCTATCTCATATGACTCCTATTGGTTTTGCATGGCTTCATGGCTTACTTGCCCATTCTAGCCCAAAATTACCAAATTACCAAAATACCCCAACAACCCTAATCTTTGTAAAAGTTCCTAAAATTACCCAAAACACCCAAATTTGTCCAAAAAATGATCTCAAACCACTCCCCACTAACTAAATTCACCAAAATTACCAAAATTTTAAAATACCCAAAAAAATTGCCAAAATTACCAAAATGCCCCTCATGACATAAAAATTCTAAAAATTTCCAAAAATTATAAAATCATCCCAAATATTCCTAATTTCAATTTTTGATCATCAATTTGACTCAATTTGATCAAATGCCCCAATTTGCCCTTAAAGGCCCAATAGTCTCCAAACTAACCCCAATTTTTGCCCAATTGACCCCAATCTTGCCCAATTTCAATTTCAAATCAAAATTTAGCATCCCCAATCCTAATATAAACAAAATTTAAGGTCAGTTTGATCCAATTACAAGCCCAATTTTACCTAAATCAAAAAGCCCCAATTTTGATGATATGTCTAAATTCCCCAAATCAACCTCCCAATTCAATTCAAAATCACTTGAAATTCTTTCAAAGCCTTCATGACATATTCCTACACAAAACTCAACATTCAACTAGTCCAAATTTTAGTCCAAAATTATTTCAATTTTAAAAGCCCAAGTCCACCACATTTAATTCCAAAAGCCCATTCCAAAAGCCCAAATCTAAAGCCCAAATCTAAAGCCCACATGATAGTTTTATTTCTCCTCATCATTCATTCAATTAAAATCATTCCTAAAGTTTTAAATTCATGATAAAATTCTTTCAAATGAAGCCTCGTGAAAAAACCCTCAAAAATACCAAATAAATCCAAAATCCCTTCTCATGAAAATTAGCCAAGCCACATGCAAGCCATGAAGCAACTCCCAAGCCATAGAAAAGTGATGAGAGCCTTGCCACATCACCAAACTATAAATGGCAAGTGGCCAAGCCACTTTCAAGCCTCCTTAAAAAGGTTTTAACAATTTTAATGACATACTTAAGCCCATGTTTTGCAAAAATCCCTTGGTTGGGGACCTCTCCACACCACTTCACACCACTTCCACACCACTTCAGCTGAGCCACCTGATTCTCCTCAGCACCCAAACCTTCCTTGAGGGGTGAACCCAACCCCAAACCATGATTTGACCCAAATGGACCCAAAATAGCACTTTCCCCAAACTATTTCAATTCAATTCCTTTACACCTAGCTAACCCAAATTGAATTCACCAAACCCAAGCCCTGACTTCCCTGAGTCAGATGGTCACCTGAGCTTGGCCGACCGACCACCTAGGATACCGAAAAAGTCATGGCCAAGTGTTCCTCGAAGGCTAAAACTTAAAATTAAACTCATCCAAGCTATCTTATCCCAATTCAATTTTTTCTCCTTGCTGGCATTCACATAATCAACCTAAAATACCCACCAATTGCCTCCGGTGGCCTCTCCTTCCCCCTCTATTTAAACCTACCCTCCATGGACAAAAGAAGGGAGCTTGAAATTCCTTGGGCAGACTCTGCCAAATTGCTTCCAGAGCTTCTTTAAGACCACTTGTGTTAAACCCAACCATCCTTAGCCACTTAAGTCCACTACTCAAGCTCAATTTTGGACCTCAAATTCAAGCCCGAAACATGACACCCCCAAAACTCCACCAAATCAAATTAATTCTACCCACATCATCCCCACATTGAGAGAAGAAGATCCCCCACAAAAGCCCCATCACCAGAGCACCATAAGGTTGAGTTTGATCAACACCCTAAATTGACCTTGGCCAAATTTGGGTCTATGCATATCACCATTGCTTAAGGCTTCATCTTGGAGCTCTTTGGACTCAAGGCAAGCTTTTGGAAGCACTCAATCGAGGCCACACCTATAGGGCAAAGTGTTGAAACCTAACCCTAGACCTAACTTCATTTAACTGTCCATGCATATAAAGTTGATTTAAGGTTTGGTTAACCATGTGGATATGTTCTCCTAGTCAAGAAAGGACTATAGGAACAAACCACACTTAATTTGGTTAAGTATCGAGAGAGATATTAAGCGTAGAAGTTGGATGATTTTTTGGGCTAGAGCTTTAGGGACAATTATGGAGCGTCGTTGGATTGAGCATGTATTGGATGGATGGATGAGATTGTGATAGACAAAAGAATGAAATGCGAATCGCGGGCCGAGTCAGCACTGAGGTAGCTGGCAGCGCTGAAGCAGAAGACGCCGCGTGGAAATTTCAAATATTCCTAGGTTGTGGTGGCGCCGCATCACTTAAGTAGAAAAATAGGGTTTATCTGAATTATTTGAATAGCCAGAACTTCAAAAATCCATATATTTGTGTAGAAAAATCACAAAAATAAATAAAAATACCCACTTCCTCAGTGAATAGAGGAGAACAATGTGGAAATATTATCCTGTCTATTTGATGTATATATAATTTTTAGTTATTTAAGTATTTTTCTTATTTTGATTCTCCATTTTCATAGACATTTCACCATGACATGGGACCATGGGGCTTTTGATGTCTATGTTGTTAGGCATCTCCCTTGATTTTTCCAAGGTCAGGGGGCATCTCTAACTAGAGATATCTAATTTTCAAGTTAATGGACCTTATTTTGGTATAAAAATTATAATAATTAAAATTCTCATAAAAAAATACAAAACTTTTTTTGGTAGGTTCGCTGTGGCTAGAGGACCATAGGAAAAATATAAACTTGATTTAACTAATTGAAAATAACCTTAATTGTCACCAACACTAAAAATGAAAAAATAATTAATTTGGAGTAATCATAAATGTGATGGACATAAAAACTATTCCACACTATAATTTAATATTAGAGGAGACTCACCATAAGAATTTCAAAGCATTTTGAATTCATTTGACCACTCAAATGGATTAATCAAGTTAAATAACATTTTTGACATTAAAATAATTTTAATAATTAAAATACAACTCAAAAAAATAACCAAATTGATTCTGGGAGCTCCTTATGACTAGAGGAACCTAATAAAAATAAAATTTGAACTAAAATAAATACTTCATTTTTGAGCTATTTTTGAGCATTTAAATAATTAAAAATTAATTAAAAATCATAAAAATTGAAAAATGGTAAACACATACTAAAATGTTATATTTGGCTTCCTAATAACTTGGGACCAGTTAAAATAATTTTCCTAATTTTCTAAATCAAGATATTAATTCTAAAGACTTAAAAATGAATTTTCTCTAATTTTTCACTAAAATAATTCTAATAATTAAATTATAAGCCAGAAAAATATGAAATTTGTCTATTTGAGTTCCCTGGACTTAGAGAGATTTAATAAAAATATAAAACTTAATTTTTCACTTAAATATTATTTTATATTTAACTAATGCTCAAAATAAACAAATAATTCTAATAATTAAATTAAACCTCTAAAAATCACAAAAATTGGTCCAAATGGTCCTCTGACCTAAGTAAACCTCTAATAATTTTTTTGAGGATAGAAGTTTTATTTTAATTTAGTTATTTAATTTTCATTGAAAATCCCTATTTTTGCATTAAAAATAATTATAAAATTAAATAAATTTAGAAAAATCACATTTTATCCTCTGATGTTTTAATTAACCCATGAGTGAGGTAATATAAAAATTTCAAGTCATTTGAGTTAAAATTATTGCATTATAGGGTGTTAAGGCCATAAGGGCAAAGAGATAATTTTGGAATTTCAGGCTTAATTAATATTTAGGCTTAACCAAAGGGCTAAATGAGCAATAAATGATCTTAAATAACATAGATTGATGATTGAAACATAAAAGGGATAAGTGGTAGTAACCCATCTAACTTTAATCTTATAAAGGATAAATTGTAATTTTTCAAAATTAATGAAATATGGAAGAACATTTAGATAAGGAGATAATAAGGTAAGAGTTTGATTTTGGAAGATCACAACTCACTGATTTTAAACCCCCAACTAATGGTCTTAAGATAATTTATAATTCATGATAAGGATTAAGAATATAAATATTAAAAAAACCGCTTTCTTTAAAATTGTAAATCTACCCATTAAATCTTAAGGGCTCAGTAATGAACTAAGTTTAATAAAAATTTTGTCTAATGAGGTTTAGAAAATAGCTTATAATTAATTTAAAACCTTTAAAAACACTACAATCCCATTCTATAATAATCAAATTAATTAAATTCCTTAATTAAGTCAAGTTGGCCCCAAGGGCCTTTACCCATATAATTAATAAGTGAGATATCAAGTGATAATTACCCCATTTAAGGGCTAATCAGAACATCAAAATTCACTGATCATAAGGGTATTAACTGGGTGATTATGTAGAAAACAAAATAAGATTAAAACAAACTCAAGATAATTCTAGGGACTATGAAAAGTTTAGGGTAATACGTGAGACTTCTTCATGATCCTCTAGAAACCTTGAAGGACATATGGATTTATTATCATTTGCTTAATGGAATCATTCCCAAAATTTGAACCCACTAAGGTATGACATAAGATTTGGTAGACATACCTCAAACTTGTATTTTATACTTTCCTTATAAGCATGCTTTAATTCCTGCAAAATATATATATATATATATATATATATGCCTTGCAAAAACACTAAAGTTTCAGGTGGAGGAACGAGAAGACTCGACGGGTACGCTTATACAGTTTACAGTACCTTCTTTTCCTATATTTTCCTTACTGAACCTTTTATTTATAAACTTGCATGCTAAAATAATGATGTCACCCTCCATGTCAAAACTAAAACCTTTAGGATAACTACAAAACTGTAACTAAAACCATAACTAAAATCAAACAAGATAAAAATTCACTGCCACACCATTCATAATATAAGACAACTCAAAATTTAATAACAAACAAAATAACAAAACAACAATTACAACTAAATTAAGACATCTCTATCAGATGATCGAGAATGCATTGGAGGAGGTAACCTACGTTTGCTAACGAGATTTCCCACGATCACGAGATTTCCCACGAAACGAGATTTCCCACGATCTAAATGAAAGTACGAAACTTATTAAGTTGAGTTTAGTAAATTCATTTGCTAAGAGTGAATTTGAAAGAAAATAGTGGTGTCGGAATGAGGGAACCGTAGGATCTTAACCGGTGTCGCTCTAATCAACTTTAATAAGCCCATAATATTTAAGGAATCATAACCATAGGGACATTTGATTTGACAATCACAACTTGACACATTAGAAAACTTAAACTTGCTACGATGATGAGCTTGAAGCTAGCATCGTGGACAGCACAACCATCTTTACCAACAAAACATGTCTTCACCAGCTAAACCATTTTGTAGAATTAAACAACAAATCCATAAGAGTTCAAGGTTGTTTGCTTATGCAAACACAAATCCTTGATTTATCTTTAGGCCTTTGTATAGCTCTGTTATACAATTTAAGCCTTAACCTACTTTAATATTCTAAGGTTATCGTCTGTCACGATGTAAATCCTCACATCTTCTAGGCTATTTGTGATCGTTTCACATGAATATAAGCCTTATATAATAAAATTGGCACGATGAAACATTTATATATTTCTCCTCTAAACCGAAGCCAAATCATAAGATAACTTGGGAAGTCACCGAGGTTCTCCTCTGGATCTATGGCATCCTCTAATTCTTCCTCCTTTGGATTCTAAAATAAAATGTTCCGGACTTGAGTAATCCCCCTTTCCACCTCTTTGTCTGGTCTTGTTGAAAAGTCCTAATCGTTTGACCTCTTTGAAGATAATATCCTCTGATAAGATGGTCTGGCCCTATGCTAGAATTTAGCTAAGAGCACTACATAGAGGACCCAAATGGGGTTTTCATTGATCCATAGCTCATTTATGGTGGTTGGCACCCTAATTTTACCAAAATACTCAACTTGACCTTTTGCTCTATACTCCCTCAAATTACCTATGTACCCTTGAAACCATAAATTTGGCCAAAATTCCCAAATTTACCAAAAAAACCCAAATTTATTCAAAAATTACTTCAAACCTTTTGAAAATACCCAAATTATCTAAAATCACCAAAAATTGCCAAATTACCAAAATACCCCTCCTTAACCCAAAATTTCAAAAATTTCCAAGAATCCCAAAAGTTCCCAAAACCTTCCAAATATTCCTAATTTCAATTTTCTCAACTACCACATGACCTAATTTGGCCAATTTGACCATCTTTGTCCAAAACCCTCAAATTGCCCTTAAAAGGCCCAATATCCCCAAATCCACCTCAAATGTCCATCAGATTGGTCCCAATTTCCCCTAATTTCAATCCTAAACTTAAATTCACCTTCCATGCGACCAATTTAAGCCAAATTCAAGATCAATTTTCCCATGCTTTGAGCCCAATTTTGATCCAAATCAAAACCCCCAATTTTGGCCACATGACCTAATCTCATCTAATTAAACCCATAACCCTCTCAATTTGCCACAATTTATGTTAAAAACTCTTCATAAAATTCATGAACATCAAAATTGACCTTCAATTGGCCTTGGTGAAGCCTTAATTTAATTTAATATCAACCAAAGTCAAAAGCCACAAATTGGCTATGCGTCCAAATTTCACTGGCTTTGCGTCCAAATTTCCCAAAATTGATTGCCTTAACCCCAAAATTGGCACACAATTCATGTTGAAAGCTCTTCATCGCATTAATATTGACCATTCTCAACAATCAATTTGGACTTAGCCCAAGCCTAGCCCAATCTAGACCCAAGTCTAGCCCAAAAAGCCCAAATTCACCAAAATTCCAAGATCCTTTAAAATGACCCTCCAATTGAACTCAAAATTCTTTCAATCCTTCACCAAAAATGTTCATTACAATCATCTACATCAAATGCATCAATCAATTGGGTCAATTAACATGGCTAGCATAGCCCAAAACCAAGTCTTGGTCATTTTCACCCACTTGGACCAAAGCACCAAAATTGACCTATACATGTCAAATTGGTCATGACAAGTCCACCACAGCCAAGTCTTGGACCCTATTAACCAAGACAAACCTCATGGAACCTCCCAAATAAGCTATGGACCAAAGGATCCTCAAATTAAGGGATTTCATTCCATATTTTCTTAAGCCAAGGATTTTTTTGCCAAAACTAAACACCAACCCATTTATTTAATTGCTTAATTGCTGTGACATATTCTCCTGGCTCACCTGACCTCCTAGCCACCTCCCCTGGCCTGTTCGACTGGCCTAGTGGCCAGAAAATGTCCAAAATAAGAGCCACCCCCATGGGATCAAACCCAATTCAAACCTAGAGGTCACCTCATCCAAATTAAATGTTAGAGCCTCTCTGCCCTCCACCTAAGTAAGCATTTTCACCCCCCAATTAGCCATGAGAACCACCCTTAAGCCATTTTTATAAAAAGCTAACCTCCACGACTGTGGAGGGAGTGCTAAAAATTTCTCAGAGAGACCCCTCCAAATTACTCCTAGAGCCTTTTTAAGACCTCCTCAGTGCAACCCAACCACCACATTTCCCTGAATCCCCTTGCCATAATTCAATTTTTGAGCTCAAAACCTTGCCGGAGATAGGACAGATCTATCTACACCTCTACACTCCACCAAAATCAAATTAAACTCACCCACACCATCACCACAGTGAAAGAAGAAGAAGCCCCATCAAATGTCCCTCATAAAGAGCCCCTAGCATAGCTCTAGACCAACACCTAAAATCGAGCTTAGTTGAATTCATTTTTAGGACTTTCACCATAGCAAGAGGCTTAATCACTAGCCCACTTGGACATCTACAAATGTGTCGAGCACCTCTGATTGAAGCTTCCCTTCTCAGAGCAAAGGTATTGAACTCCTCCTTCCGAGCTTATTTCAGTCCTTCATTTGATTAGGCTTAATTTAATTGCTTGATTACCGTATGGTTGTGTTCAGCACACTTAGGCGAGCATTTAGAAAAAAACCGTACTTAATTTGGTTAAGAAATGCGTGAGATCTTAAGCTTTAAAAATTGATGGTTCTCGGGCTAAGGCATTGGGGACGATGATAGGGAGCCATCCAATCACGTGTTTATCTCATCAACAAATGAGATCTAGCCGGAGAACGCCTTCATACATGAACCGCGGGCCGAGTCAGTGTTGAGGTGGATGGCGACGTAGAATGGGAGCACACCAGGTGGAGTTTCGGAGCTGCCTAGGATCTAGTCAGCACCATGCATTTAAATAGATAAATAGGATATTTTCTGATTTAGATAAATAGCCCTAACTTCAAAAATCCATATCTTGGTGTAGAAAAATCTCAAAAATAAAATAAAAATACCCACTTACTTAGCAAATAGAGGAGAACAATGTGGAAATGATTTAAAATTTGTTTGATGCATATGTTATTTTTAATTAATTAAATATTATTTTGAGTCCTTTGATTCTCAATGCATGTAGACATTTCACCATGGCTTAAAATTTTGGCATGTTGTTGCCTTTGTTTTACGGAACATTCCCTGATTTTTCCAAAGGTAGAGAATATCTCTAGATAGAGATTCATATTTTTCAAGTTTATGTCTATTATTTGCATAAATTAATCATAATAATTAGCCTGTTGCTTAAAAAAATCCAAGAAAATTTTGGAAGGTTTGTTATGACCAGAGAACTCTTTGAAAAGTATTTCATGGGCTAAGTCATTAAGAATACACTTAATTTCTACTAACCCTAAAACACAAAGAAAATTAATCTTGGGAAATAAAAACATATAAATGAATTAATTTTTAATCTCCACTGTGACTTAAAGTTCAAAGAACTCCCCATAAAAATTTCAAAATATCATAAAAATTTCAAAAACTCCCCATAAAAATTTCAAAATATTTAAAGCTCATTTAATAACTCAAATTGATTTTTCAAGTTAAATGACATTTTTGGCACTAAAATGATTTTTAACAATTAAAGTACAACTCAAAAAATTATAAATATTTATTTTTTGAGTTCTCTGTGATCATAAGAAGTTTCTAATAACAAATTTGAAATTAAAATAAAAATTCCATTTTCAAGCCCATTTTTAAAACTTAAATAATTAAAAAATGATAAAAATCACAAAAATAATAAATGACTTAAATAATTAAAAAATGATAAAAATCACAAAAATAATAAAATTTATGAAAATGTTCTAAATTATTTCCAAAGTACTTAAGAATAATTAAAATATTTTTCTTAATTTTTTAAGTGAAGATATTGAATTTTAAAGCTTGAAATAATTTTAAAAGGCTAAAAATGGATTTTCACTAAAATAATTCTAATAATTCAAACGAAAATAAAAAAAAATATGAAATTTGTTTCTCTGCGTCCCTTGGCATTAGAGAGATTTAATAAAAATATAAAACCTAATTTTTCACATTTAAAATATTTTATAAGTAATAAATACTTCAGAAATTAAAATAATTCTTTGAATTGAAATATAATTCAATAAATTATGAAAATTGGCTCAATAATTTTCTAGTTTAGGTCTTCCTCCAACAAAAAATTCATGGGATTAGGATTTTCCTTGGCCAAGTTATGAAATTTTCTTTAAAAAATCGTATTTTTGCATTAAAATAAATATGTAAATTAAGTTAAATTTTGGAAAAATCACATTTTTCTCCTCTGATGTCTTAATTGACACATGAGTGAGGTGAGATGAAAATTCGAGGTGACATGAGTGAGGTGAGATGAAAATTCCAAAGTCATTTGGATTAAATTTGACAAATTATGAAGTGATAGAGCCTTAGGGGCAAAAGTGTAATTTTGGAAATTTGGCCTTAATTAACATTTAAGCTTAATTCAACGAGTGAAAATGGTAACGTTTGATTTTAACTAAATTATTTGGATGAATGAAACACAAGGGGATTAATCGGTAGAAACCAACCTCACTCTTTCATTATTAAAGGATAAATTTGTTATTTTCTTAAATTATTAAAATTTGGAAGTCTAGTCAGTTAAATGATCCTAGACTTAAGGGTATGACTTTGGAAGTTGATAACTCACCAATTTAATACTCTTAATTGATGTTCAAATGACATTTAAGTGCTTTGAAAATGAAAAATCATTTTTCTAATATATTTACCAAAATCTTAAGGGCTTAGTAGTGACCCAAGATAAATCAAGTTTGGTTAAAAGAGGATTAGAAAAGAGAACATAATTAAAAATTGAACATTTTTCAAACATTACAAGCCTAAATTAAAAAGTTGGCTAAGTACCTTGATAACATTAACTTGCCCCTTTAAGGGTCTTCAGCCACATAATCCTCAAATTAAACGATAAGTGATAATTACCCTACTCTTAGGGTAATTGAAACATCAATGTTCACTGAGCATTAAAGGTATCCATAAGATGAATTATTAAGCAGCATATTAAGTTTAAATGAGCTCCAGGCTTTTCACCAGGCAAGGAGAGAGAAGCATGGACCTACTTCTTCCTCCAGATCTGTTGGATACCTCAAAGGTCTACTAAACTTATGTTATTATATGGCTCATATACCATGTCGGGACAAACGCTGGATCAAAGCGGAGTGGAAGAATCTGTCCAAATCGGGAAGTTACATTATGTGGGTTGGGGTTGTTGGGTTAACGCCCTGCTATACGGTACAGGGGTAATTTAGGAATTATATATTGCACTGTAGGGCTTACTCTAGGATTATAAATAGACTTGTTTGTAATCCTAGGTCTTTGAGAGAGTTGAATTTTATATTCTGTATTCTTTTCTGAATATTGAAAAGAAGGTCGCCGCTCTGCTTCCGAGGATGTAGACATCTTTACTGAACCTCGTTAAATCTCTGTGCTCTTCTGGATTTATGTCGTTCTAGTTTTTCTTCGCCCTAATTTTCTCAACAAGTGGTATCAGAGACTGGTTCGAGGGCAGGGAAGAAAACTGCGACGGCAGAGGAAGAGCAATCTCGGCGAACTTAGCATCGCAACAAGAAGTTTGGCGGTTTTGAGGCAGTTCGAGGCCAAGGAAGTTTGCGTAAGAAGGTTCGCGAATGCGAACGGGCTTCGGCTCTCGGGAAGAAGATCGCGTCGCGGGAAGAAGTTTGTTCGCGGGAGTCTTCGGGTGCAAGCAATCAAGGGAGAGTTCAGCGGAGAGCTTTGCGACAGGTGGAGGCAAGCTGTTCGCGACAGAGAGCTTCGCGGGCTTCGCGCGGGATGAAGGAAGATCGCGAACAGAAAAGGAAGGGGAAGATGCGCTGCATGCGGAGAAGGGCTGGGAAGGAAAGGAATCACTAGAGAATATTCCCTCATAATTCTTTTCAGAAATTTCATCCAACGAAGAGAAGGAAGGGAATATTTGAGGAATATTCCTTGGAGCCTGCTGCTTTAAAAATTGGAAAGGAAAATAAGAAAGGGAATCTTTGTGGAAATATTCTTTTGCTGGAAGCTTAATTAAGAAAATAATTCATTTCTTGGAAGCCTTAATTAAGGAAATGATTAAGGAGAATATTAAATTAAGGAAGCTTAGGAAATAGGAATATTAAGTTATTATTATAACGAAAAAAAAAAAAGCTGAAGCTGTAATGCTTTGAATTGTCTGTCTATAAACAAATAAGAAACTATTTCCATCGTTGTTAGACTCTATTTTCAAATATCAATATATCATCATATATCACTTATTTCTATACAAGTAACTTTATCTTAATTTTATATTATTTCTGCAAATATATATTTCTGCGAACTGAAAGCCTGTAAGTTTGGTTTGGCAGAAGAGTTCGCGAATCGAGAGTCGTGTGCGTGAGAGTTCGGCGAATTCGGCGGTTTGCGGCATCGGGACGAAGGAATTTACAAATTTTGCGGATTGTTCGCAAAGCAGACGGTCTCGCGGGAACGAACATGTGCGAAGCAATTCGGATAAAGGGCTGCGGTAGTTCGACGAGTTATGCTTCGAGGAGTTCGCGGTAGAGGTGGCATCGCGACAGTTCATAAACCTTTGCGGCATCAGGCGAGGTGGAGTTAGTGAACATAAGTTTATGTGCAGTTACTGCGAACAGGAGCATTTGCGAACAGAAGAGTTTGGTGATGTTCGACCAGCGGAGTTCGCAGCTTTGTCGCAGGAATTGCGGCATGTGTAGTTGCAGTGGAGTTCGCAGGTTTGTCGCAGGAGTTGCGGCATGTGCAGTTGCAGCGGAGTTCG
>NW_018251227.1:104050-104308 GCF_001263595.1 Phalaenopsis equestris | reverse complement strand
GAATTGCGGCAGGTGTAGTGGCAGTGGAGTTCGCAGGTTTGTCGCAGGAGTTGCGGCACGTGCACTTGCAGCGGAGTTTGTAGATTTGTCGCAGGAATTGCGGCATGTGCAGTTGCAGCGGAGTTCGCTGGTTTGTCGCATGAATTGATAGGGTGCTGGCGAGCGAGTAGACACGATTATTCGTGAACAGTGGTTTCGAGGAGGTATTTCGCGAAGGGTTTCGCTCACAAGATAACAGATTTGCCGAGGGGCTGTCGC
>NW_018251227.1:82543-103471 GCF_001263595.1 Phalaenopsis equestris | reverse complement strand
GGGTAATTTGGGAATTATATATTGTACTGCAGGGCTTACTCTAGGATTATAAATAGACCTGTTTGTAATCCTAGGTCTTTGAGAGAGTTGAATTTTGTATTCTGTATTCTTTTCTGAATATTGAAAAGAAGGTCGTCGCTCTGCTCCCGAGGATGTAGGCATCTTTGCCGAACCTCGTTAAATCTCTTTGTTCTTCTGGATTTGTGTCGTTCTAGTTTTTCTTCGCCCTAATTTTCTCAACAACTTAATATGTTTTGCTTCACAAAAATCATCCTTAATCAAACCCATAGGGACCAACCAAGATATGACCTAGGGTTATGAAGGTCACTAAAACCTTATTTTTTTTGCTTTACATAAAATGTTCTAACATGCATTTTGAGTTTCAGGTAGTGGAACGAGAAGACTTGTCAAGTATGCTTTTACAGTTTACAATGCTGTCTTTCTTGTACTTTCAAATTATACTTTTGATGCTAACACAAAATTGCATGCTGAACAACGATGTCTCCCTGCATGAAAACTAAAACAGTTAGGATAGCCACAAAACCAAAACCCAAAACCAAAATTAAAATCAACCAAGATAAAAATCACCTCCATAATATTTAAATTATAAAACAACTCAAAATTTAATCACAAACATTACAAAACTACAACTACAACAAAATTAAGACATCTCTATCGGATGATCGGGAATCCCTCGGAGGAGGTAACTTATAGTTGCTAATGAGGCTTCCCACGGTCTAAATGAAATTATGGAACTCATTAAGTTGAGTTTAGTAAATTCATTTGGACTAAGTAAATCCAATAGAAAATAGTGGTGCCGGAATGAGGGAACCGTATGATCCTAACCGGTGTCACTCTAATAAACTTTAACATGCCCCATAAAATTTAAAGAACTTCAACTATAGGGCCACCTGATTTGACATCATAACTTGATACCCTAAAAAACTCAAACTCGTCATGGCAAGGAGCTTGGATCTAGCATGGTGGGCAGCACGACCATCTTCAACAGAAAAACCTGTCTTCCCCAGCTAAATTACTTCTTTCCTTAGAACTAAACAACAATCCATAGAACTTCGAGGTTGTTTGCTTATGCAACATAAATCCTCACCTTATCTTTAGGCCTTTGCATTATGTAGTGCAATATAAGCCCTAACTCGCCTTAGGATTCTAAGGTTGTCATCCATCACGACCTAAATCCTCACATCTTCCAGGCTATTTGTGCAATCGTTCCACACAAATGTAAGCCCTAACAAATAAAATTGGCAGGATGAAGCACTTAAACATTTATCCTCAAAATTGAATCCAAATCATAAGATAGACTTGGAAGTCACCGAGGTTCTCCTTCGGATCCATGACATCCCCTAGTTCTTCCTCCTTTGGATTTCAAAAACAAGATGCTCCAAATTTGAGCCAATCCCATTTCACACCTCTTTGTCCGATATCGTTGAAAAGTCCTATCCTTTTGAAATTCTTGAAGATAATATTTCCTGATTTTTATCGAGAGTTTTCTTAGGTAACTTTGGTCATTTAGGATGTAATTAACTATAGGGGCTTGCCCTTATAGGAAGCTTTTTCCAAACTCAGCTTAATATAAAACCTATTTAATTCTTCATATTAAATAAGGAAATTTTTTTGCGAATAAAATGGTTTCGTAGACCAAATGGACGTTATACATTTCTTAGTTTATTTGATCGAGCCTCATCTTCAAGTCTTGTGTTTATCCTTCGGGAGGGATAGATACAGGGTCGGGATAGATACAGGGTTTGAGGTATAGTGATCTTTTATTTAAACTATGAAAAATATGAGGTCAGTTTGATTTCATATTTTTCTAAAAAACTTAAATTTTTATGTAAATTAAAACCTCCTTCCGAAGCATGCGATGGGATTTCAATTCCGGTGATCGACAACTTCTTACGGGCAACTCCTTTAACCAAAATAAGGTCGACAGCTTCTGGCGACTCCGCTAGGAATGAGCTTCTTTTTCCATTTAAATATGAAAATATTATCTTCACACATCGGTAATGTGTCAATGTCCCTCTTGGACTAAATTACTTTTCTTTCATTGACATACTTTACCCATTTATGACTTGGGAAAGTACGACCAACTCTTTGGACTTTAGGACTATTTGTTCAATCACCTTTGAACAGAGGGGTTTAGGAGGCCATTAAGGACTTTAAATCTTCATGTGGGGTCGGACCCCAATAGGTGTTTTGGTGGACTAGTTCCACCTGGGCATTGTGCGTTGCTAAATTGGTCCCGCACTAGGTCGTAGACACTTCACATCTCTTTTCCAAATCTGATTTCCTATTTTGCAAATTAAATCAAATTGTGTTGGGCTGTACTTGCTTTAAAATTTTCTTATATTAATTAAAATTTTCTAATTTCAAATTACCTTTTTACTAAAAATTTTAGAATCCCCACAAACTAAAATTTACCCAGTCTACAAACCGACCTCTGTTAATTTTCAGTGCTTACACTAAAGATTGCAAGGTTTTGGCCATATAACTAACCCCAGAACATTCTGTTTTAAAGGTGTTGTTCCCCACAAACTTTTCTTGCAACTTGACGACAAACCATGAAGCCCGCAATGTTACTCCTACCATTAAGTTTGGAGCCGGATTTGAAGACTTTGAGGTTATCCTCGGGAAGGCCCCGTTCATCGGTGATGAAAGTCACCGCTCTAGAAATTTTGGATCCGTCTGCTGAGTTCAACCTGAACTTTCTTCAGGATTTCCCTTCTTATTAGAAGGTCAAGACTACTGCCACTACGACACCTACCAAGCCTTCTATTCCCGCTGCTGCTAAGGGGAGAGAAGTAATGATTGATTGGTTGTCTCACCATCACTATTCAAAATTAGATCGAGTTCAATAAATGACCACTAACCCAAACTCAGAAGAGAAACCGCAATAGAAGAGTTTGGAGGGCCACTAAAGCCCAGGCTTCTGAGGAAATACCTGTCGAGGAAAAGCCTCACCATAAGGAGTTAGAATTATCAGAAGTTTATTCACTTCTACGGGGAAGTAAATTCCATCCTCTAATGGCCGATGGGTACGAAAGTATCCGGAGAATTCTTGCTGTATTATCATTACTTCATGGACATGATGAGGAGAAAAGGAATTCTACTCCTATCACCCGAGTCAGTTCTGTTTTTCAGAGACTAGCTGCCAAAGAGGGTTGCTCAGTTAATGAATTACTTAAATGAGTGGGACATGCAATTTCCCCTCATATGAAGAAAGAGATTTTAAAAGATGCCAGATCTACCAAATGATCTCAGAAGTCAATTGAAAGTCCGTCTGCTCGTATTCCTGTCTGGTTCTGCTTGGGAAGCAGAGTCGACACTGCTATAGTTACCACCCACTCCACCGCTATCAGGACCACAGGCCGTCAACCAGTTAAGTCAAGATTGGGTCCGATAATTCTACCGAACACACGCCACAAAGATATTCCTAAAGTTTCAAATGAAAAGATGAAGAAATTACCTAGTACTATAGTCGGTCTGCCCCATAGGGAGCATACTTCTCCTCGATATCCCGATGTTTCCGGTAGGACACTCTGTCCTGAGACATCATCATCAATGAAAAAGGTGTGGATACCTAAGGTCGCTGTACCAATATAGTCCAGTAAGCTTGCATAACAAGATTACAGAATGAAGCTAGGGTGCAAAGTATCTGACATCGTCGCAGTAATTGCCAGTGAAATGGAAGAGCAAGAGGAGGAAGTCCAGCAGGGTCCTCCAGATTTTAAGATAATCAAAGAATCAATGATCGAAAAAAAAGTTGAAAAGCTCAGAGTTGAGATTCTTAAGTTGGCTCAGAAACATGGAGTTTCCATTAATGATGATGAATACTTTGACTATAATGATTACCTCAAAGAGGATTTCATGGATGTCCATGTTATCTAAACCAGAGCCGCTACATCTGCGAGCGAGGCTCAACCTCTTATCGCAGAGAACGCCGTAGATGATCTGCGTAGGGCTATCCTCCTAAGGGATGAGCAAGTCAGCCAATTGGAAAAAAAGAATAGAAGAGATGGTCGCAGTCATGATTGTTATAGCCACAATTCAAGGACAATCTCAACCCCCACAATTAGCCTCTTTGGAGGTCAAACAACCGGAAATCATACATATCATGGATGAAAGAAGAGAAGTTGCCTCAAGAAACAGAGATGTTCAACAAAAGAAGGATTCTCCACCGAGCGCCATACCAGAGAAAGAATTTAAACAAATAGTTGAGCAAGTTCGGGAAGCCTTAACCCAATCTAAGGGCGGTACATTGATTCTAAAGGGTAGACCCTATCTGGAGGAATTCGATGCCTTACTCTTCCCCAAGGGTTACGTGGCCCCAAACTTTAAAATATTTGATGTGACTGGAAATCCCAGACAGCATATAACACACTTCTGAGCCAGTTGTGGTAACATAAGAAATAGCGAAGCTTTACACTTCCAACAGTTCATCAGCAGCTTGTTAGGGATTGCCTTCGATTGGTATGTTGATTTACCCAACAGAACAGTGAAGACCTTTGCCGAATTGGAACAACTATTTATGAAAAGATTTGTTAGAGCACAACACCATGTCTCTATAGGAGAGTTCATAGTGAAAAAACAAAAGCCCAACTAGACTTCGGTGGATTACATCTTGAGGTAGAGAAACCATAGCATGAAGTGTGAACCTCAGCTATAAAAACATCATGCAATTGAGATCTTACTCATATGTATTCATGGTACAATAGCTTTCATGCTCAAGGGACTCATCGTCAAATGCTTCGAAAAGCTACTCAGCAAAGCTAGCAGTCTTCAAGAAGAAATCAAACATATGGATTCACACGAGAAGTCCAAGGCAACTAGAATGTTTGAAATGAAATCAGGAATAGTAGCGACTATCAACAAGGGAAAATAGCCAATGAAGATATGCAAGATGAAGATATATGCAGAAAATCCTCATCAATCTTCATCATAGCAGGCTCAGAAACAGAATAGCCAGTCTAGCCAGCGACCGCCTCAAGAAGGATCACCTCAAATTGAGAATAAGAGAATATCTCTGATAGAACGATAGAAAATGGTATATTTTTTTAAAGATGAAGCCGTGTCTAAAATGTTCAAAAGTTTGATGAAGAAGCCTGAGTTCAGACTACCAGATCCAAAGAAGCCCGAGGAAGTTGACAAGAAAGATGAGCCAAATTACTGACCATACCACAAATTGTTAGGGCACACTATAGAAGAGTGTTTCATCTTTAAGGATTGGCTCTATAAGAACCATGAAGAAGGCAATATAACAATCCCAAAGGAATATTTGAAAGAACCTGAAAAAGGTTTTATAAATATGATTTTGGCTGTACCAATCTCTCGATTGATCCATATAGATGGATGGAGTACAACTTGGAGCAAGCTCAAGAGGGTCCTAAATCAAACCCAGGATTCATCAAAGCACTCTCCCACACAAACAAAAAAAGATGAATGGAATGAAGCTTGGAGCAAATCATCCATGAAATTATTAAACCAAATCCTAAATACATTAAAGCAAGCTTCCGTTCAGAGTCTTCAGCCTGTCAAGCCTGGGACAAAGATCTCGCCACAAGATCCATCATCGTCAAAGACAAAGAAGGAGAAGAAAACTACCACAAAGATTGATAGCACGGGGGGTAGGATAGGGGCTGCCTCTACTAGATTGGTTGTCTCAGATTCGGGGAAGAAGATTATCTTTTTGCCCCTCTGGGTCTTATGAATATAATGATGGTGATTTTGGCTACGTTTTAACTATTTCTAGTGATCAAGTAATCAAATTTGACCAATCTAGCCTCAATCTCGATTCCCGAAATGATCCTCAAATCGTACTTGAGTCCGACAAACTTGTTGTCAAGACTGAAGAAGACATCAACGATACCGGCTATGACAGTACCTGGAGTGAGGAACCAATTCTCAAGCACCACGATGCACCCCTTGACACTCACCATAAACTTAGATCTTTCCGACAAAGAAGAAACACCGAAAGATTTAATAATGATATCTCGAGAAGAGGAAATTATAGAAGTGAACTTAAGTAAGTGAACTTAAGGAGAGGGAGCTTAAGGAGAGGGAGAGTGTTACCCCCGAGAACAGCTCCAATGGATAAAGGAAAATAAATAATAACTCAAGAAGAATTACCTCCACCTCCATCAGTGGAAGAACCACACAACCAAGTGAAATTTGGAGGAACACATAAAGTGGATTACAACGTGCTAGTTCATTTTAGGAAGTTGCCGACCCGATTAAGCAACTAAAATGCTCTGATTATGTCAAAGGAGATGAGAGAAGCTCTGGTTACAACTTTGCTTGACCCAGAGATTTTCTTAACTCAGTTTGCCAACACATCCTCGGATGAAGTTTGTTCATTGAAAGTACAACCTGGGGTAACCTTCACAGATGAAGATTTGCTTCTCGGTACCGCCGACCATAATCATCCACTATACATCTCCATTAACATTGACAGATTTGTGTTGTCTAGAGTTTTAGTAGATCCTGGAGCATCCCTTTATTTAATGAGTCTATGGACATTGGTCTATTTGGATATCGAAGCTCAGAGATTACGGACGATAAAATGATGCTAAGAGAATTCAACCAAAAGGGAGAAAAGCCCTTAGATCTATTATACTATTTATGAAGGTTGGAGAACTAGTGACAACCGCCAAGTGTCATATTATCGACGCTTAGACCTCTTTTAAGGCTTTACTTGGTCGACCGTGGATATCATGAACACAACATGATTCCATCATCTCTATACCAGTGCATTAAGTACTACAAAGAAGGATAAGAGCATTGCATCAAAGAAGATCTACAACCATTTTCAGTTCATGAAGTTGGCATTCATGAAGATGCTGTCTACTACGCGCCTTCGTAGAAAACTATCTTCTCTCGTGAAGCTACGACAAACAAAAGTAAAGATTATGAAGAAGTACAATGGCAGGGCCATTCAACTCCGCTTCGGCGATCTTCCATCACTCTTTTGTAACAACTTGGTGTAGATTCTTTTAACTCGCGCACCCGAGGTCGAGGTCAGGGACGTGGATGGCAAAGAACCAACTCAATCGTTGAACAAACTAGGTCAACCATCAATATTGGTGATGAAGACAGTTCCGAAGACAAAGTAATGATGACAAAATAGAAGAAACCTCAATACGAGATATCCTTAAAAGATGTCGAGAAAAGCAAATATGAAATAATGTATGATCGGGTAAACCACTATGTTAATTCTATGACCCTTCCGGCGGATGGACAACAGAAAAACACTGCATGGATTATTGCCAAAGCTAGAGCTAGAGGAGCTGCTACCATACAAGCTATGAGAGGGTTGTAACTCTAAGTAAGTACATGCAACTAAGTACATGCAAAGGGAACTCTGTCTTGGAGCATGGCTTAGAAGGTCTGCTCGATCAGGAGCTCGTCACAATAGGAACAGATGATCAATGTATTCTTCTCCATTTTACTACATTACAATAAATATGATATATATCAGAGATACTCAGCATATGATATGCACTTGGAGTGAGATATTTTGGATGTACTTTGACGCAACTAGCATATTATACTTTTTGAGACATTAGCTTACACTTGATATGTAACATTTATTGGAGCAAATTAATGAAGTTTCTTTTAGAAATTTGTTTGTTTGTTCAATTACCCCAATTTTGCGATGGATAAAAGCCACGGACCATGCGTTGGTTCAAAATTTCAATAAATAAAGAACGAAACAATAAAATTTGACAATAATAAAAAAAATTAATAATAAAAATAAAATAACCAACAAATAAAAAACCAAACAAATCTTTTTTTTAAAATCAACCAACTAAAATTAAATCTTTGAAAACATATTTTGAAAATTAAACATGATAAAAACAGTAAGAAAGCAAAATTAACTTGTTGAGTTGATTCTCTCAATTTCAAGGTCTCTTTCTCTTTGCTCGCGCAACACAACTACCTTTGTCTACACTAATTCTCTTCACATCGTCGCGGAGTCTCACGTTCCGCAGAAAACCTCTCAAAATTTCATAAATCTTCTTCAACAATGTGAACTTTTCACATAACACAAATCTTTGAATTCAACACTACAAACTCTACTTAAATTTCAATTCTCATTTTAGAATCATTCCTTAACTTCTGATTCACTCCTTTTTGAAATCGGTCCTTACCTTCTGACACTCTCTTTTCAGATTGATCATTAACTTTCAATTCTCATTTTTTAATCAGTCCTTCTGATTCACTCCTTTGAGGTCGGTCCTTACCTTCCGACACTCTCTTTTGAGATTGATCATTAACTTTTAATTCTGATTTTAGAATCAGTCCTTAACTTTTGATTCACCTTTTTGAGGTCGGTCCCTACCTTCTGACACTCTCTCTTGAAATTGATCCTTAACTTTCAATTCTCATTTTGGAATCAGTCCCTAACTTCTGATTTCTCTCTTTTTGAGATCGGTCCCTAACTTCCGATCCTCTCTTTTGTGATTGATCCTTAACTTTCAATTTTTATCCTAGAATAAGTCCCTAACATCTGATTCCTCTCTTTTCGTGATCGGTCCCTAACTTCAAATTCTCTTTTTGAGATTGATCCATAAAATTCAATTCTCATTTCGGAATCAGTCCCTAACTTTTGATTCCCTCCTCTCGATGTCGGCCCCTATTTTCTAATTCTCTTTTTAAGATTGATCCTTATATTTCAATTCTCATTTCGAAATCAGTCCCTAACTTTTGATTCCCTCCTTGCAAGGTTGGTCCCTATGTTCTGATTCTCTTTTTAAGATTGATCTTTAAATTTCAATTCTCATTTCAGAATCACTCCCTAACTTATGATTCCTCTCTTTTTGTGATCGGTCCCTACCTTCTGATTCTCTTTCTGAGATTGACTCGTAAATTTCAATTTTCATTTCAAAATCAGTCCCTAAATTTAGATTTTCTCCTTTCAAGTTTGGTTCCTAAATTTCAAATCTTCTTTTTATGGTTGATACCTAAATTTCAATTCCCACCCAGGGGTAAGGACCTACATACTGATTCTCATCCTCTATAAACATCTGAAACTTGCTAACTGAAAACCCACTCTCCAATCTACAGCGAGAGTTCCTAATCCTCGATTTCGATCGAATATTCGCATGCTAATTCCTCAGCAGAAATAAGTAGCACACTCAATTTCTACACTCCTTTTGTGTTTGTTGACTTAGGAGTTTATATTGGCTTTGTTGATCTTGTCGGTTAACGCCAATGCGTGTGGTGTGCTTGCCCAGCACACCACACCTATTGGGGGTCCATTTATTGACCTCATTTTTGGTTGAGGTCTAGTTTTCCTCTTCAGTAGCTTAGGGACTATTCATAGGTCTTTCCTATTGACTATTCCTAGAAAATTAGAAAAGGAACCCTCACAATTAGAAATCCCAAACTTCTCTTTACTCAACTTGAAGTTCCACATAGTGGTCCTAACCTCTAGCACTTAACAGGTGGGGTCATTATGGGGGAGCCCAAGGAGAGTTCCTATAGGATTTCTTGACCATAGGGTTGGTTCTGGGAGTTGGTCTAGAGCTATGATACTCACAATCACTCACAAATACAAACCCAAAATTTCTTGACTTTGAACCCTTAAGTCTCTGGGAGACTCATGTAGATGGTCCCCTAAACCCACTGACCCTAGGCTAGAGTTTAGCTAAGACTAGTATGTAGAGGACCCAAATGGGGTTTTCATTGGTCCATAGCTCATTTAAGGTGGTTGGCACCCCAATTCTACCAAAATATCAACTTGGCCTTTTGCCCTAAACATCCCCAAATTACTTAAGTACCCTTCAAACCCTAAATTTGGCCAAAATTCCCAAATTTACCCAAAATACCCAAATTTGTTCAAAAATCATTTCAAACGTTTTGAAAATACCCAAATTAGAAAATACCCAAATTACCTTGAAAATACCCAAATTACCTAAAATCACCAAAAATTACCAAATTACCAAAATACCCCTCCTTAACCCAAAATTTCAAAAATTTCCAAGAATCCCAAAAGTTCCCAAAACATTCCAAATATTCATAATTTCATTTTTGTCAACTACCACATGACCCAATTTGGCCAAAATTTGGCCAATTTGATGCCAATTTGATCATCTTTGTCCAAAACCCTCAAATTGCCCTTAAAAGGCCCAATCTCCCCAAATCCACCTCAAATGCCCATCAAATTGGTCCCAATTTCCCCCAATGTCAATCCTAAACTTAAATTCACCTTCCATGTGACCAATTTAAGACAAATCCAAGCTCAATTGGCCCAAGCATTGATAGTCAAACCCCCAATCTTGGCATTATGAATTAGTTCCACCAAATTGAACCCCATGACCTACTCCATTGGTATCAATTTGAATCCTAAACTCTTCATAACAATCCTACACATCAAACTTGACCTTCAATTGGCCTTGGTAAAGCCTTAATTTCATTTAATATCAACCAAAGTCAAAAGCCCCAAATTTTGCCCCAAATTGGCTATGCCTCCAAATTTCACCAAATTGATTGCCTTAACCCCAAAATTGGCATTAACTGATTGCCTTAACCCCAAAATTGGCACCCAATTCATGTTGAAAGCTCTTCATCAAATTCATATTGACCATTCTCAACAATCAATTTGGACTTATCCCAATCTAGACCCAAGTCTATCCCAACATGCCCAAATTCACCACAATTCCAAGATCCTTCAAATTGACCCTCCAATTGAACTCAAAATTCATTCAATCCTTCACCAAAAATGTTCATTAAAATCATCTACATCAAATAAATCATTCAATTGGGCCAATTAACATGTATAGACTACCCTCTTTGTCATTTTCTCCCACTTGGACCCTCGCACCAAAATCGACCTATACATGCTAAATTGGTAAAGGCAAGGCCACCAAAGCCAAGTATTGGACCCTATCGACCAAGCCAAACCCCATGGAATCACCCAAATGAGCTATGGACCAAAGGATACCCAAATTACAGGAGTTAATTCCATATTTGATTAAGACAAGGATTTTTTTTTTCCAAAACTAAACACGAACCCATTTAATTGCCGTGCATATTCCCCTAGCTCACCTGACCTCCTAGCCACCTCCCTTGGCCTGGCCAGCTGACCTAGTGGCCGAAAAATGTCCAAAATGAGATCCACCCCCATGGGATCAAAATAAATTTAAATTTAGAAGCCACCTCATCCAAATTAAATGTTAGAGCCTCTCCGCCCTCCACCTAAGCAAGCATTTTCACCCCCCTCAATTGGCCATGAAAGCCACCCTTAAGCCATTTTTTATAAAATCTCACCTCCACTGCCATGGAGGGAGTGCTAAGAATTTCTCAGAGAGACCCCTCCAAATTACTCCTTGAGCCTCTTTAAGACCTCCTTAGTGCAACCCAACCACCACATTGCCTTGAATCCCCTTGCCGGAGTTCAATTTTTGAGCTCAAAACCTTGTCATAGACAGGACAGAGCTCTCCACACCCTTACACTCCACCAAAATAAAATTAAACTTGCCCACACCATCACCACAGTGAAAGAAGAAGAAGCCACATCAAATCCTCCTCATACAAAGCCCCTAGCATAGCTCTAAACCAACACATGAAATCGAGCTTGGTCGAATTCATACCTAGGCCTTTCACCATAGCAAGAGGCTTAATCCCTAGCCTCCTTGCACCTCCACGAACATGTTGAGCACCTCTGATTAAAGCTTCTTTTCTCAGAGAAAAGGTATTGAACACCTCCTCCTTTTGAGCTTATTTTGATCCTCCATTTATTTAGGCTTAATTTAATTGCTTGATTACCATATGGATGTGTTCTTCACAGTTAGATGAGCATTTTTAAACAAACCAAACTTAATTTTGTTAAGAAATGAGTGAGATCTTAAGCTTTGAAAATAGATAGTTCTCGTGCTAAGGCATTGGGGATGATGACGGGGAGCCATCCGATCACACATTTATCTCATCAACGGACGAGATCTAGCGGGACAACGCCTTCATACATGAACCGCAAATCGAGTCAGGTTGAGGTGGATGACAGCGTCAAATGGGAGCGTGCCAAGTGGAGTTTCGGAGCTGCTAGAATCTAGTCAACAATGCGCGTTTAAATAGATAAATAGGGTATTTTCTGAATTAGATAAATAGGCTAACTTCAAAAATATATAGCTTGGTGTAGAAAAATAAAAAAAATAAAATAAAAATACCCTCTTGCTCACCGAATAGAGGAGAACAATGTGGAAATGATTTGAAATTTATTTGATGCATTTCTAATTTGTAATTAATTAAATAGTATTTTGAGTCTTTTGATTCTCCATGCATGTAGACATTTCACCATAACTTGAAATTTTGGCATGTTGTTGACTTTGTCTTACGGAACATTCCCTAATTTTTTCTAAAGTTAGAGGATATCTCTAGATAGAGATTCATATTTTTCAAATTTATGTCTATTATTTTCATAAAATTAATCATAATAATTAGCGTGTTGCTTAGAAAAATCTAAAGAAGTTTTGGAAGGATTGCTATGACCAGAGAACTCTTTGGAAAATATTTCATGGGCTAAGTCATTAAGAATACACTTAATTTCCACCAACCCTAAAATAGAAAGAAAATTAATCTTGGGAAATACAAACATCTAAATGACTTATTTTTTAATCCACTGTGATTTAAAGTTTAGAAAAATCCCCATAAAAATTTCAAAACATTTGAAGCTCATTTAATAACTCAAATTTATTCTTTAAGTTAAATCACATTTTTGGCACTAAAATGATTTTTAACAATTAAAATATAACTCAAAGATTTATAAAAATTAGTTTTTAGAGTTCTCTATGATCAGAGGAATTTTTTGAAAATAAATTTGAAATTAAAATAAAATTTCCATTTTCAAGCCCATTTTCAATATTTAAATAATTAAAAAATGATAAAAATCACAAAAATAATAAAATTTATGGAAATGTTCTAAATTAATTTCTAAGCACTTAGGAATAATTGGAATATTTTTCCTAATTTTCTAAGTGAAGATATTGAATTTTAAAGCTTAAAATAAATTTTAAGGGCTAAAAATAGATTTTCAATAAAATAAATCTAATAATTCAAAGAAAAAAAATATGAAATTTGTTTCTCTGTGTCCCTTGACATTAGAGAGATTTAATAAAAATATAAAAGTAAATTTTACACATTTAAATTATTTAATAATTAATAAATACTCCAGAAGTTTAAATAATTCTTAAAATTTAAATATAATTCAATAAATCATGAAATTTGGCTCCAATGATTCTCTAGTCTAAGTTTACCTCCAGTAAAAATTTCAAGAGATTAGGCTTTTCCTTGGTATAGTTATAGAATTTTCTTTGAAAAATGTTTTTTTTGCATTAAAATAAATATGTAAATTAATTTAAATTTTGAAAAAATCACATTTTCTCCTATGATGTCTTAATTGACCCATGTGTGAGGTGGGATGAAAATTTTAAAGTCATTTGGATTAAATTTTACAAATTATGAAGTGATAGAGCCTTAGGGGCAAAAGTGTAATTTTGGAAATTTGGCCTTAATTAACATTTAGACATAATTCAAGGAGGGAAAAGGGTAACTTCTAATTTTAACTAAATTATTTGGATGGTTGAAACACAAGGGGATTAATCTGTAGAAACCAACCTCACTCTTTCATAATGAAAGGATAAGTTTGTAATTTCGTTAAATTATTAAAATTTGGAAGTCTAGTCAATTAAATGATCCTAGACTTAGGGGCATGATTTTGGAAGTTGATAACTCACCAATTTAATACCCCTACTTGATGTTTAAATGAAATTTAAGTGCTTTAAAAATGAATAATCATCATCACTTGAAATTTAACTTCTTTCAAAAAAACTAAGATATCTACCAAAATCTTAAGGGCTTAGTAGTGAAAGGGCTTAGTAGTGTAAGGGCTTAGTAGTGACCTAAGCTAAATCAAGTTTGGTTAAAAGAGGAGTGGAAAAGAGAACATAATTAAAAATTGAACATCTTTCAAACATTACAAGCCTAAATTAAAAAGTTAGCTAAGTGCCTCGATAACATTAACTTTCCCCTTTAAGGGTCTTCACCCACATAATCCTCAAATTAAACGATAAGTGTTAATTACCCTACTCTTAGGAATAATTGAAACATCAATGTTCACTGAGCATTAAAGGTATCCATAGGATGAATTATTAAACATCATAATAAGTTTAAATGAGCTCAAGGCTTTTCACCAGGCAATGAGAGGGAAGCATGGACCTGCTTCTTCCTCCAAATCTGTTGGTTACCTCAGAGGTCTACTAAACTCAATATGTTTTGTTTAACAAAAATTATACTTAATCAAACCCATAGGGACCCACCAAGATATGACCTAGGGTTAGGAATGTCACTAAAATCTTATTTTTTCCGCTCTACATAAAATGTTCTAACATGCATTTTGAGTTTCAGGTGGTGGAACGAGAAGACTCGTCAGGTAAGCTTTTACAGTTTACAACACCGTCTTTCTAAATATATGGAATTATGAATTAAGTTGGAAGAATTTTCTTAACACAAACTTGCATGCTAAACAACGATGTCACTGTTGACCTCACTTTTGGTTGAGGTTTTGTTTTCCTCTTTAGTAGCCTAAGGTCTAGCCATAGGAGGCTAGACCTTTCTATTGACTACTCTTAGAAAACTAGAAAAAGAACCCTCACTATTAGAAATTGTAAACTCCTTTTTACTTAACTTGAAGCTCTACATATTGATCCTAACCTCTAACACTTAGTAGGTGGGGTCATTATGAAGGTGGGGTCATTATGAGGGAGGCATTATGAGGGAGGTCAAGGAGAGTTCCCATAAGACTGTTGGACGACCCTGGGTGTTGGTCTAATTGGTCTAAAGCTAAGACACTCACCAGCAATCACCTCACTCACAACCACTCACAAATACAAACCTAAAACTCCTTAACCTTAAACCCTTGATCATTTGGGATACTCATGTAGATGGTCCTCTAAACCCACTTGTCCTAGGCTAGAGTTTTAGCTAAGACCACTACATAAAGGACCCAAATGGGGTTTCCATTGGTCCATGGCCTATTTATGGTGGTTGGCACCCCAACTCTACCAAAATACCCAACTTAAGCTTTTGCCTCTAAACTCCCCAAAATTACTTAAGTACCCTTGAAACCCTACAATTGGCCAAAATTCCAAAATTTACCCAAAATACCAAAATTTGTTCAAAAATCATTTCAAACCTTTTGAAAACTGGCAAATGACCCAAAATCACCAAAAATTGTCAAATTACCAAAATACGCCTCCTTAGCCCAAAATTCCAAAAATTTCAAAAAATCCCAAAAAATTCTCAAAATACTCCAAATATTCCCAATTTCACTTTTCTCAACAACCACATAACTCAATTTGGCCAATTTGACCATCTTTGATCAAAACCCCCAAATTGCCTTTAAAGGCCCAATTTCCCCAAATCCACTTCAAATGTCCATCAAATTGGTCCAAATCTCCCCCAATTTCAACACTAAACCCAATTTCACCTTTCATATGACCAACATAAACCAAATAAAAACTCAAATGGCCCATGATTTGAGCTAATTTTGATCTAAATCAAAACCCCTAATTTTGGCCCTATGACTTGCTTCCACCAAATTGAACCCCATGGCCTACTTCATTGGTCTCAATTTGGACCCTAAACTCTTCATAACATTCCAAAACATCCAAATTGACCTTCATTTGGCCTTGGTGAAGCCTCAATTTCATTTAATTCAAACCTAGGTCAAAAGCCCCAAATTGGCTATGTCTGCCCTAACCCAAAAATTAGCACCCAATTCATGTTTAAAGCTCTTCCTGGAATTCATATTTACCATTTTCAACAATCAATTTGGACTTAGGCCAAGGCTAGCCCAATATAGACCCAAGTCTAGCCCAACATGCTCAAATTGACAAAATTTCAAAAATTCTCTAAATTAACCCCCCAATTGAACTCAAAATCCTTTCAATCCTTCACCAAAATTGTTTATTACAATCACCTACATAAAATTCATCAATAAATTTGGTCAATTGACATGTTTAGCCTAGCCTAAACCCAAGTTTTGATCATTTGAACCCACATTTGACCCATGCACTAAAATTAGCCTAACCACCCCAAAGCCACCAAATTAATGACTCCACAGCCATTAGTTGGACCCTAGTGACCAAGCTAAACCCCGTAAAACCACCTAAGCTAAGCCATGGACCAAAGGTCCCCTAAGTCAAGGGATTTTGATTCCATATTTGCTTAAGCCTTGGATTTTTTTTGCCAAAACTAAACCTCAACTCATTTAATTGCTGTGACATATTTCCCTGACTCACCTGACCACCTAGCCACCTCCCCTGGCCAAGCCGGCTGGCCTAGTGGCTGGAAAATACCAAAATTGTGAGCCACCTCCTCTAAATCAAACCCATTTCAAACTTAGAGGCCACCTCATCCAAACCAAATGTTAGAGCCTCTGTGCCCTCCACCTAAGCATCACATTGCACTCCCTAATTGGCCATGACAACCACCCTTAAACAAATTTTTATAAAAGCTCCCCTCCACGACCATGGAGGGAGAGTGGAAATTTTATCAGAAAGAGCCCTCCAAATTGCTCACCCAAATGCCCCACAGAGACTCTTTGAGACCTCCTCAGCTCAAGCCAACTACTTTACCCCACTGATTTTCACTATGGAAGCTCAATTTTGAGCGCAAACTTCTGCCTAAAACCAGGACAGAGCTCAATACACCTTCACAGTGCACAAAACTCAAATTAAATTTACCCACACCTTCATCATAGTGAAAGAAGAAGAAGCCCTATCAAATCCCCTTTCCATAGAGACTCTAGCATAGCTCTAGACCAACACCTGAAATCGAGTTTGGTCGAATTCATACCTAGACCTTTCTCCACAGCAAGAGGCTCAATCTCTAGCCTCCTTGGACTCCAACAAATGTTTCAAGCACCTCTGATTGGAGCTTCCCTTCTCAGAGCAAAGGGATTGAACTCCCTCTCTTCCTGAGCCTATTTCAATTCTCCATTTGCTTAGGCTTAATTTCATGGCATCTTAACTGTATAGATATGTTCCACTAGTCTATACAAGCATTTAAAAAAAAAAATTCATTCAATTTGGTTGAGAAATGAGGGAGATATCAGGCCTTGAAGATGAACGGTTCTCGGGTTAGGCCATTGGGGATGATGACGGAGAGCCGTCTGATCGCGTGTTTATCTCATCAACATATGAGATCAAGCTGGACAGCGCTTCCTTACACTAACCACCGGCCTAGTCATCGCTGAGGTGGATAGCGACATCAAATAAGAGCGCGTCACGTGGAGCTTCGGAGCCGTCGTCAGTTGACATGGCACCGCGCTTTTAAAAAAATAAATAAGGATTTAAATAATTCAGAAAATGCTCCCTAACTTGAAAAATTAATATCTTGATATAGAAAAATCATAAAAATAAAATAAAATACTCTCTTACTCATTGAACAGAGGAGAACAATGTGGAAAAAAATTGAAGTCCATTTGATGCATGTTTTATTTTTAATTAATTAAATACTTTTTTGAGTCTTTTGATTCTCCATGCATGTAGATATTTCACCATGACTTGAAATTTTAGCATCTTGTTACCTCTATCTTAGGGAACATTCTCTGATTTTTCCAAATTCAGAGGAAATCTCTAGACAAAGATCCATATTTCTGAACTTTATGTCTATTGTTTGCATAAATTAATCATAATAATTAGCTTGTTGCTTAGAAAACTTCAAGAAAATTTTGGAAGGTTTACTACGACCAGAGAACCCCTTGAAAATATTTCATGGGTTAAATCATGGGTTAAGTCATTATGAATGCACCTAATTTCCACCAACCCTAAAATACAAAGAAAATTAATTTTGGGTAACACAAACATCTAAATGACATGATTTTTAATTTCCACTAAGATTCAAAGTTCAGAGAACTCCCTATAAAAATTTCAAAATATTTGGAGTTCATTTAATAACTCAAATTAATTTTCTAAGTTAAATGACATTTTTGGTACCAAAATAATTTTTAATAATCAAATTATAACTTAAAAAATTATAAAAACTGGTTTTTGGAGTTCTCTATGATCAAGAGAATTTTCTAAAAATAAAATAGTGTTTATAATAAAAACTTCATTTTTAGCCAATTTTTAAATATTTAAAATAAGTAAAAAATGATAAAATAATAAAATTTATGGAAATGTTATAGATTATTTTCTTAGCTTTTAGAAACAAGTGGAATACTTTTCCTAACTTTCTAAATGAAGATATCAAATTTTAAAGCAGATATCACTTTCTAAATGAAGATATCAAATTTTAAAGCTTAAAATAATTTTTAATGGCTAAAAATGTATTTTCACCAAAATAATTCCAATAAATTAAAGAAAAATCGAACAAATGTAAAATTTGCTTATCTAGGTTCTCTAAACTCAGAGAAACTTTTAAAAATATAAAACTTAATTTTCCACACTTAAAATATTTTATAATTAATAAATGTTCTAGAAATTAAAATAATTCTAGTAATTTACAAAAAAAACTCAATAAATCATGAAATTTGGTCCAAATGGTTCTCTAATTTAAGTATACCTCCAGTAAAAATTTTAAGGGATTAGGCATTGTCTTTGTCAAGTTATTAAATTTTCTTTGAAAAATCCGACTTTTATGTAAAAATAATTATGTAAATTAAATTAAATTTTGAAAAATCACATTTTCTCCTATGATGTCTTAATTGACCCATTAGTAAGGTAAGATAAAATTTCAAAGTCATTTAAATTAAAGTTGATAAATTATGAAGTGACAGAGCCTTAGGGGCAAAAGTCTAATTTTTGAAATTTAACCTTAATTAAAAATTTAAGCTTATATCAAAGAGGGAAAAGGGTAACCTCTGATTTTAACTAACTTATTTGGATGATTGAAATACAAGGGGATTAATTGGTAAAAACCAATCTCACTTTTGTTAATTAAAGGATAAATTTGTAACTTCCTTAAAAATATTAAAATTTGGAAGTCTACTCAACCAAATAACCTTAGACTTAAGGGTATGACTCTGGAAGTTAATAAGTCACTAATTTAATAACCTGATTTGAGGTTCAAATGATTTTCAAAAGTTTTAAAAATTAATCATCATTATTTAAAATCTTAAGAATAACTAAGACATCCACCAAAATCTTAAAGGCTCGGTAGTGACCTAAGTTAAATCAAATTTGGTTAAATAAGGATTAGAAAAAGTGGACATAGCTAAAATTAAACACCTTTGGAACACTACAAGCCCAAATTAAAATTGGATAAATGTCTTTGATAACACTTACTTGCCTCTTTAAGGGTTTTCACCCACATAATTTACAAATTAAATCACAAGTGATAATTACCTTACTCATAAGGATAATTGAAACATCAATGTTCACTGAGCATTAAAAGTATTTTTATAGGATGGATTTATTAAGCGACATAATAAGTTTAAATGTGCTGGAGACTTTCACCAGGCGGTGAGAGGGAAGCATGGACCTGCTTCTCTCTCCAGATCTGTTGGATACCTCAGAGGCCTACTAAACTTAATTTGTTTTGCTTAACAAGAATGATCCTAAAACAAACTAATAGGGACCGACCAAGATATGACTTATGGTTGGGTATGTTGCGAAAAATTTACTTTCCTGCTTCATATAAAATACCCTGAGATGCCTTTTGAGTTTCAAGTGGTGGAACAAGAAGACTCACCAGGTACGCTTTTACAGTTTACATCGCCGTTTTTCTTATACTTTCATACTATACTTTTGATATTAACACAAACTTGCATGCTAAACAACAGTGTCACCCTGTATGAAAACTAAAACTATCAGGATAGCCACAAAACTAAAACCAAAATCAAAACTAAAATCAACCAAGATAAAAATCACCTCCATAACATTCAAAATATAAAACAACTCAAGTTTTAATCACAAAAATCACACAAAACAACAACTACAAGTAAATTAAGACGTCTCTATCAGATGATCAGGAATCCCTTAGAGGAGGTAACCTACGGTTGCTAACGAGGCTTCCCATGGTGAAATGAAATTATAGAACTCATTAAGTTGAGTTTAATTCATTTGGACTGAGTGAATCCAATAAAAAATAGTGGTACCAGAATGAGGGAACTGTGGGATCCTATTCGGTGTCGCTCTAATCAACTTTAACTTGCCCCATAAAATCTAAAGAACTTCAACCATAGGGCCACCTGATTTGACATCTTAACTTGACACCCTAGAAAACTCAAACTCGTCATGGCAAAGAGCTTGGAGCTAGCACGGTGAGCAGCACGATCATCTTCAATAGAAAAACCTGTCTTCCTCAACTAAACCATTCCTTCCTTAGAATTAAACAATAATCCATAGAATCTCGAGGTTGTCTGCCTAGTGCAACATAAATCCTCACCCTATCTTTAGGCTTTTGTATAGCTCTGTTGTACAATATAAGCCCTAACTTCCCTTAGGATTTTGACGTTGTCATTCATCACGATCTAAACCCTCACATCTTCGAGGCTATTTGTGTGATCGTTTCACACAAACGTAAGCCCTAACAAATAAAATCTGAAGGATGAAACACTTAAATAACTTCTCCTAAAAACTGAAGCCAAATCATAGGATAGACAAGGAAGTCACCAAGGTTCTCCTCTGGATCTATGACATCCTCTACTTCTTTCTCTTTTGGACTCTACAACAAAATGTTCTCAATTTGAACCAATCTATTTTCACACCTCTTAATCCGATATTGCTGAACAGTCCTATCCTTTTGAAATCCTTGAAGATAATATTTCCTGATTTTTATTGAAAGCTTTTTTAGATGGCTTTGGTCATTTAAGATGTAATTAACTAATTAACTATAGAGGCTTGCCCTTCTTCTCCGAACCTAGCTTAATATAAAACCTATTTAATTCTTCATATTAATTTAATTCTTCATATT
>NW_018251227.1:44953-82496 GCF_001263595.1 Phalaenopsis equestris | reverse complement strand
GACCAAATGGACGTCATACATTTTAATGGACGTCATACATTTTTTAGTTTATTTCATCGAGCCTCACCCTCAAGTCTTTATCCTTCACTTCAAGATAGATACAGGGTTTGAGGTACAACGCTCTTTCATTTAAACTATGAAAATATGGGGTCAGTTTGATTTCATATTTTTCTAAACTTAAATCTTAATATGTCCTTTCGAAGTGGGCGGCGGGATTTGGATTTCGGTGACCGACAGCTTCTTACGGGCAACTCCTCAACCAAATAGTGTCGATAGTCACCCTGCATGAAAACTAAAACTATTAAGATAACCATAAAACCAAAACTCAAAATCAAAATTAAAATCAACCAAGTTAAATATCACCTCCAAAACATTCAAAATATAAAACAACTCAAAATTTAATCACAAAAATCACAAAACCACAACTATAACTAAATTAAGTTATCTCTATTGGATGATCGAGAATCTCTAAGAGGAGGTAACCTACGGTTGCTAATGAGGCTTTCCACGGTCTAAATGAAATTATAGAACCCATTAAGTTGAGTTTGAGTTTAGTAAATGTTGAGTTTAGTAAATTCATTTGGACTAAGTGAATAAAATAGAAAATAGTGGTGCCGGAATGATGGAATCGTAGGATTTTAATCAACTTTAACATGCCCCATAAAAATTAAAGAACTTCAACCGTAGGGCCACCTAATTTGACATCATAACTTGACACCCTAGAAAACTGAAACTTGTCACAGCAAGGAGCTTGGAGCTGGCATCGTGGGCAGCACGGCCATCTTCAACAGCAAAACATATCTTCCCCAACTAAATTAACTTCTTTATTTAGAATTAAACAACAAATCCATAGGATTTAGAGGTTGTTTGATTATGAAACATAAATCCTTACCTTGTATTTAGGCCTTTGCAAAATTATCTTGTGTAATCTAAGCTCTAACTCGCCTTAGGATTCTGAGGTTGTCATCCGTTACAACCTAAATCCTCACATCTTTCAGGCTATTTGTGCGACGTTCCACACAAATTTAAGCTCTAACAAATAAAGTTGGCAGAATGAAACACTTAAACATTTATCCTCAAAACTGAAGCCAAATCATAGGATAGACTGGGAAGTCATTAAGGTTCTCCTTCGGATCCATGACATCCCTTAGTTCTTCTTCATTTAGATTCCAAAAATAAAATGCTCCAAATATGAGCCAATCCCATTTCACACCTATTTGTCCGATATCATTGAAAATTCCTATCCTTTCGAAATCCTTGAAGATATTATTTCTTAATTTTTATCAAGAGTTTTCATAGCCAACTTCGTTCATTTAAGATGTAATTACTTATAGGGGTTTGCCCTTATAGGAAAATTTTTCCGAACCTAGCTTAATATAAACCCTATTTAATTTTTCATATTAAATATGGGAAATTGTTGGCAAATAAAATGGTTTTGCAGACCAAATGATTTTATACATTTCTTAGTTTATTTGATCGAGCCTCATCCTCAAGTCTTGTGTTTATCCTTCGGGATAGATACAGTGTTTGAGGTATAATGTTCTTTCATTTAAACTATGAAAAATATGAGGTCAGTTTGATTTCATATTTTTCTAAAAAACTTAAATCTATATGTAAATTAAAAAATCCTTCTGAATCGGGCGATGGGATTTCAATTTCGGCGACCGACAGCTTCTTACGAGCAACATCTTCAACCAAAATAGTGTCGAGCCAGGCCTTTGAAGGTGCACATAACTTTAAAGTTGGGAAGTTGTCTCTCCTCTCATTAGTGATCTTCCAAAGTCCTCTCCCAATAGTCAAGTAAGAAATAATCTAGTCTAACTCCGCTTCAGTCGGACTATAATTTGCATAAAAACATATTGTAACAGGTGGCAGATGATAGAACAAGTTGATTACCTCCGGTGAAAATGGTACCAACTTTCCTCGAACCATGAATCTATTATCTTCAGCCTCAGGGAGGTTTGCATAGAACTCCCTAACAACATAAATAACTGCCACAGTAGAGAAATAGCAGAATCGTTCCTACTATCGGTGAATGATCAAATCCTTTACGTCTCCACCTGGATTCCTAAAACTCCGCTCCTGAATCGACTTCCGTGATTGCAACACATCACTATACCTATCCTGAGCCTTCGAACTAACAAATTTACTTGAATCGAAAGGGATCTTTCCTTTGCTCCTCTTCATTCTTGGTGCCATTCTACAAATTTTATAAGTTCCAAAAATAACTTCAAAAATCAAGTCTAAATTACTAAACTAAACTTCCAAAGTAAAATCTACACTTCCCATGTAATTTTCATAGATTGTTTTCTCATTTTTCACCATGAATAGTGAATTTTTGAATTTCTCCAAATGTACTCAAAATACATAGTGAAAATTCAACATTTTTGCATAGAAGTAATGCTCTTATCTCAAGGAACTTGGATCTAGCAAATTCTAATTGATTCCACCAAGAAATCTTCACTTTAGATGTGCCCTAGACTTCCAAAATTGCGATTTTGAGAGGTTGAAGGTGATGGGAGGCGTAAAAATAATGACTTTCGGGAGAAATTTCACTTTTAACCTTTTGCGAACCAGTTTTTGTGAACCGGCACCTAAGCGTGGGTAAGTGTCGCTTAGACACCTGCCTCTCGGGTTAGCTCGCACTTAAGCACGAGATGTGGTGCTCAGGCGCCAGTGTACGATTTTTAAAATTTTTAAATTAAAGTAAAATGTATTATTTGCCTAAGTAAACCACCCTTAAATGGTCTCGTAGCACTTAAATGACTATTTTCAACTTTCTATAACTCCCCTCTCTCTCAAAATTATCCATAAAAAAACTATTTCAATTTGAGGCTAAAAATAACATAAATTTTCACACAAATAAACTTGTATTAATTCACAAACAAGTACATATACCTTTAAAAACTTAATTCTCACTCCAAATAGTCTTGGATGAGAAATTTTTTCTAAATATAAATACATAACAATCATTTCACAGTTAAACACATAAATACTTAAAATAAGACTTAAACACTAAACCACTTAAAAACAACAACTTCTAACACTCAAACTCTTACACTAAACTTAATTCCATTCTTCATTTGAAGGAACAAATTCCTATCTTTCATTAGTCTCTCCAGGAATATAGAGTTGATAAAACGAATGGTGGTGACGAGCTCTGATACTATCTTCTTCAATCCACTTCTACTTTATGAACATCGCCTTATCTTCTTCCTCTATATAACTTATGTGGCTAAATTACATCTTCAATTGCCATCCATTATGCTCTAGATGTGCATGCAACTCAAGTACTTTGGTCTCCAAGAAAGCCACAGTATTCTCAATTTTGTTGATCTTCTCTGATATCCCTTCAATACTAATAGCTAAGAAACCGTTATACATTTCTTGTGCACTTTGACTAATGAACCTCTTCCTCATGGTTTCTTCCTTCTTCTTTAAATCCTTCTCACATGAAGACATTTTCTCTAAATCTCACTTTCTTTTAGACTTTTAGGGCTAGAAATGATCTGAGGTGAAATTCCTTCACAAAACCCTTCTATTTATATGCCTAAATCTTTCCAATAACTCCTAAAAATGTTTAGAAACTACATTGGCATGTTATTACAAACTAATTGGTGGTTCAACCTTCTACAATATTAATTTTGCACATGTGTTTAAACTGCCGCGCTTGAGTGCCAGTGCACGGTGCACATTTTTGCACTAGTCAACTTAACATCCAAATTCTTGTTCTAACATGTCTTGGTCACTAAATAAAGTCTTAAAATCTTTACTAACTCATAATAGTTTAAAAAATAATACCCCAATTTTTTTAATCACACACAAAACAATGATCAAAATAAAAACACAATGATAATTATGGGTTGCCTCCCACAAAGAGCGAGACGTAACCAGTGCTTATTCTGGTTGACCCAACATCATTCCATCATTAAGTTAATGATGATCCCCTATAGAATAAGATTTCATTCTATGTCCATTAACTTCAAATATTTTCTCAAACTTAGGATCTTTAATATCCACATCTTCATAAGGATAAACTTTTATCACAACAAATCGGTGCCTGGAAATAATCTTAACCTTGCATTATATAGCAAAACTTATTGCCCTGGCTGAAAATTTTTAGTAAGAACCCTTCGATCATGCCACATCTTTATCTTTTCTTTATAAATCTTGGCACTCTCATAAGATTCATTCCTTATCTCTTCAAGCTAATTTAATTGCAATAATCTTTTCTCACCAGCATCTTTCAAATTATAATTAAACTCTTTAATCACCCAATATGCTTTATGTTCAAGTTCAACTGATAAGTGACAATCTTTCCCAAATATTAGCCTATATGGGGACATTCCTATAGGAGTTATGTATGTAGTCTTATAAGCCCACAAACCATAGTAAAGTTTGACTGACCAATCTATTTTCTTATGATTCACATATTTTTCATAATTTTTTTAATTTCTTGTTTATATAATTCAGTAAAACCACTTATCTGAGGATGATAAGCAATAGCAATTCTATGATTTATATGATGTTTCTTTAATAACTTCTTCAATACAACATATCTGAAATGACTTCCCCCATGAGTAATGATAACTCTCGGCATCCCAAATCTATAAAATATGTTTGTTTTCAAAAAGTTTGCAACACTTTGAGCATCACATTGAGGTAAAGCAACAACTTCTATTCATTTGGATACATAGTCCATTGCTAACAAAATATATAAATTTTTGAAAGATGGTATAAATGGTCCAATGAAATCTAATCCCCAAAAACCAAATATTTCAACTTCTAGCCTATAATTGAGGGGCATCTCATTTCTTCTAGAAATATTGCCTACTCGTTGACATCTATCACAAGTTTTAATTTGAGCATTAATATCTCTAAAAATTGTAGGCCAATAGAATCCAGATTGTAAAATTTTGTATGTTGTTTTATCAACACCAAAATGTCCCCCAAAATAAAAATAATGACATTTTTGGATAATTTCATAAGTTTCTTCTAATGGTACACATCTTCGAATAATTAGATCCTTTCTTTGTTTATATAAAAATGTGTCATCCCAAAAATAAGTCTTAGCTTCAAAAATAAATTTCCTCTTTTGTTGGTATGTCATTCCTTATGGTATAATATTGCTAACAATAAAGTTCACAATGTCGACATACCACGGAACACACCACTCATTAATAGTGAACAATTTTTCATCTAGAAAATGTTTATTAATTCCTTTTTTGAAAATAGAGTGGTTTTTATAACTCAAGCCTAGACAAATGATCAGCAATTTGATTTTTAGTCCTCTTTCGATCTACAATTTTAAAATCAAATTCATGAAAAAGAAGAATCCATCTTATAAGTTTAGGTCTAACATCCTTCTTTTTCATTAAGTAATTAATAGCAGAATGATTTGTATGCACTACACAATGAGTTCCAATTAAATATGATCTAATTTTATCAAAAGCATATACTATTGCTAATAACTCTTTTTCAATTTTTGTATAATTGATTTGAGTTTCATTAAGAGTTTTACTAGAATAGTAAATTACTTTGAAATTTTTATCATATCTTTGTCCTAAAATAACTCCTATAGCATAATCACTAGCATCACACATCAATTCAAAAGGTTTTCCCCAATTTGGTGAAACTTCAATTGGTGTAGTGATTAATTTTTCTTTTAAAAATTAAAAGTTTTTAGGCATTCCTTATCAAAATTAAAAATTACATCTTTCTCCAGTAAATGGCATAAAGGCTTAGCAATCTTTGAAAAGTCTTTAATATATCGCAAGTAGAATCCAACATGTCCTAAAAAATCCTAATTCCCCTTATATTTGTTGGATAAGGTAAATTAGCGATCACTTGAATTTTAGCAGGATCTACTCCATACCAATTTTTTTCCATACCTTAGCAGGATCTACTCCATACCAATTTTTGATATTTGATGACCTAATACAATTCCTCTTGCTACCATAAATTGACATTTTTCCCAATTAAGGACTAAATTTGTCTCTTCACAATGCTTAAGAACTTTAGATAAATGTTCAAAACATGAGTCAAATGAAGTTCCAAATTCCAAAAAAATCATCCATGGGTACTTCAATCCTTTTTTTCAATTAAATATCAAAAAATTGCCATCATACATCTTTGAAATGTAGTATGGGCATTACATATACTAAAGGGCATCCTTTTAAATGCAAAAGTACCATAAGGAAAGTACCATAAGGACTGGTGTACCATAAGGACTGGTAAAGTTGTTTTCTCTTGATCCTCATGAGATATTTGTATTTGGTGATAACCAGTATATCCATCCAGAAAACAATAGTATTTATGCCCGGCTAGTCTATCCAACATTTATCTAGAAAGGGTAATGAAAAACGATCTTTCCTAGTGGCCAAATTTAATTTTCTATAATCAATGCATATTCACCACCCTGTAACTTGTCTAGTAGGTATTAATTCATTATGTGCATTCATAAATACATTTACTCCTCCTTTCTTAGGAATGCAATGAATTGGACTAACCCATGCACTATCTAAAATAGGGTAAATAATTCCAGCATCTAACTATTTTAAAATTTCTTTCTTAACAAAAACTTTCATAACAGGATTCAGTCTCCTTTGAGGATCAACCTTAGGTTTGCAGTTCTCTTTCATTTGAATTCTATGCATACAAATTGAAGGACTGATTCCTTAAATATCAGCAATTGTCCATCCAAAGGCTTTCTTAAATTTTTTTGTAATTTTCATCAAGCTTTCTTCTTCTTCCATCATTAATTTTTAGGAAATTATAGGGATAAAGTAGAGGAATCTCCTAAAAAGGCATGTTTTAAATATTCAGGAAGTAACTTTAACTTAAGTTTTGGAGGTTTTTCAATTGATGGACAAAATGATTTATCTTTGTCTATCTTTATCTTTGTCTATCGTGCCTTTGTCTATCGTGCCCAAAATTTCAAAACATTCTCGAACAAAGTTTGAATCTTCCTTACAAAGCTCTTCACATTGATTTAATTCCTCTTCTTAATCATGTTCCAAACCTTTTTCTTCATAAGTTGTTTTGAAATGGCATTCACTTAGATATCTTATAACATCCATCTTATAACATTCATCATCTTTCATCATCTTTACCTTTTGCATTACCTTTTGCAGGTATTTCATTGATCTTGAAATATTGAAAGTAATAGTTTGATCATTGACACACATTGTTAATTCCCCTTTCTGCACATCTATTATTTCTCTTCCTGTGGTTAGGAAAGGTCTCCTCAAAATGATAGGTATCTCTTTATCTTTCTCTATATATAATATATTGGGGATAAATGATTACAAAAAGTTATTATTCATTTGACTAACTACAATTTGCTAATCTATAACTCCTTTAGGGTATGTTATCAAACGATCTGCTAACTGCAGAGTTACAGTAGTAGGGGTTATTTCTCCTAATCGGGTTATTTCTCGTAGGGGTTATTTCTCGTAATCCCAATCTTTTGAATATTGATAATGGCATAAGGTTAATGCTTGCACCTAAATCGTATAATGCTTTCCCATAAAATTTGTCTCCTATTGCACATGGAATTGTAAAGCTACCAGAATCTTTATGTTTTTTCAGAAATCTTTTTATGAATTATAGCACTGTACTCCTCACTAAGTGCAACATTCTCATTATCTTCAAACTTCCTTTTCCTGTTGATAATATCCTTCATAAACTTTACATAGCTTGGCATTTGTTCTAAGGCTTCAACAAATGGAATATTAATTATAAGCTTCTCAAGAATTTCAAAAAATTTTGAAAATTGCTTATCCAATTTCTGCTAACGAAGTCTCTAAGGAAATGGAGGCGGAGGTTTTTCCAAATAAATTTTTGGTGGAGAAATAAGTCTTTCAGAATCTTTTGGAGCGACCTCTTTTGATTCTTCAATTGCTTCTCTCTCTACTTCAATTTATTTTTGAACCCTACCTTCCAACTCCCTTTCGCTTCTAAGTTGAACGGATTTTACTTACTCTTTATTCTGGTACTTTGGATTTAATTCAGTATTACTAGGAAGTGTTCCTTGGGATCTATTACTTAATGAATTTGCTATTTGCCCAAGTTGATTCTCAATATTTCTAATTCTAATTGCTAATTGTAGCTCGTTGACTTTGTAATTGATTTCTCATTTGTAACACCACTTCTTCTATAGACAATTTCTTCTCCTTAAATTGTGTTACTGTTGAAACCTAGAGGGTAAGTAGATCTATAACTATTATTCCCTTGATTGTTCTAGTTTCCCAATGAATTTACTTGGTTGTTCCCCCATTGCTGATTATTACCACCCGAACTGTTTTTCAGTTAAAGTTGGGATGATTTTTCCAACCTAGGTTATAATAATTTAAATATAGGTTATTATGTTTGTTATTTATGACATTCAAAGTTTCTAATGATGCTTCATAATCTACCATTTGGCCTAATGAATTCTCTTCAATCATGGAAATTGGTTAAGAAAAAATCATTCAAAATTGGTATAACTTCATTAAAATTGCAGAAACTTGTTTTGCTAACATAGCAAATGCATCAGTTTCATGAATATTGGCTACTTTATTAGGATTCACCCTCTCAAAAGGCTATTAAAAATTATTGGTAATCTTTTCTTCAATTAAAGCATTGGGGTCATGAAATTATTTTGACATCAACGAACCACCACCAGCAGCATCGATAATTAATGGACATAATTGATCTAAGAGATCTTGATCTAAGAGATCCAACTAATCCATAATAAAAAGTTTGAATTATTAACCAATCTGGTATAGCATGGTGTGGACAGTTTCTTATGAGTTCTTTAAATCTTTCCCATGCTTCATAAATAGATTCCTCTTCAAACCAATTAAATAATGTAATATCATTTCTAAGTTTTGCAGTTTTTTATGGTGGAAAATATTTAGCAAGGAATTTTTGTGCTAAATTACCCCAAGTTCAGATAGATCCAAGAACTAACAAATTCATCCACATCTTAGCTTTATCTCTTAGTGACAAAGGAAATAACCTAAGACTTATGGCATCATCTAATACACCATCATATTTAAATGTAGCGCACAATTCTAGAAAATTGGCAAGATGTAAATTTGGATCTTCAGTTGGTGATCCCCCAAACTGATTATTTGATACCATTTGGAAAATAGCTGGTTTAAGCTCAAATTAATTAGCCACTACAGTAGGTTTTTGAATATTACAATGAAGTTTATCTACAGTAGGGTTGGCATAATCTCTTAAAGGTCTAAACTCTTGATGAATTTTAGCATTTTGATCATTTTAATTTGCCATTTTTATAATTTTTTTGGATTTTTCAAGATTTTTAATTTTTTTTGGTTTTTCTGATTTTTCTAACAGTTCTCTTTAATTCAGAATCGTAGGGCACTAGTCCTTCAGAACTTGAACTACACATACACTAACATAAAATAAAACTAAACACACACAAAATAAAATACAATAACTTAAAGTTTAAATAACGCTTTCTAAAAATAGAAATTTGCTCTTAAATCAATAGATTTTTTACAATTTTCACTTCACTTCCCCGACAACGACGCTAAAAAACTTGATCCCCGATAACTGCTTATATGCAACAGTATAACAATAATTATGATTATATTTTTTACTTATATTTCCTTATTACACAACAAAAACAAAAAATTAATTCTGACAAAAAATAAAAATTTAACTTTTAATTTATATTGGGATACTACACAAGTATATGTATCGTTATCAAGTAATATAAGACTTTTTGATTAAGACCTGAATATCGAACCCACAAGGAAGATATGCAATATGCACTTTTTAGAAAACTTTCTATTTTTAAAAGATAATTATTTAACCTAAAGACGTTTTTGCAGTAAATAAAGTTTAAATATTTTTTGTAATTTTAATATTTTGACAAAAAACAAAAAACAAACTTAAAAAAATAACTTGAGTTTTTGTAGAAGAAAAACGCTAAATATGAAAATATCTTCCTCCTTATCATGATTCAGTAATAAGTATAGGAATTTTGTTGTGGAAGTATGCATACTTTGTTGTACAAAATAGGAGCAATAATATTCTTTAGCCTTACTAAAGATGCTATAAAGAACATTGACTAACTTAAAGTTTGAATAGTTCTGAAGACAGGCTATGCGATACTAGCTCTCACTTTAGAGTTCCCTCGATTACCTCCACCTGGGGGCTAACATCTCGTATCAGAACCTAAAATAATAAACCAAGTTAGGGGCTTTAACCTGTAACTTTAAAGTCCTCTAACTCTACACCCTTCAATAAATATTTTCCTATTTATTTGCCTCAATCATATGAGCTATATTCTCATTCATACAACCTCATGTGATTCTTTCCAATTATTAACTGAGACAATACCAGCCCTATTCTTACAAGTTCTCACAATAATTTTTAACATCTGGATTGGCCAAATCAAGAAGTAAATGAAGTACATGGATTTAAATCATCACAACTTCTTCCAACATTAAAGATCAATACTCTCCACAACTTCCATCCAACACTTAATTACTTATCATTTTAAGAAGAAAGATAAATAAAACTACTCAGAATCCATGGAGAAGACAAAACTACACTTTATTTTAAAAATATAAGTAGAAATCATTGTCAAACCAACAAGTCTCAATTAAAATCAAAAGTAGTCTAAAACAAAAGATAAAAACTTATCTCAAGTCCTCCACAAAACTCTTGAAGTTCTTTTGAATCTCTTCTCCTTTACAACACTCTTAATATAAAACTAAAATAAAAAAAAGAATAAATATGTGGTGCCTGAAAATCTCTCCAACTAACTCCCCAATTTTTGAACTTTCAAAACTTTCCTAGTACTTTCAGGACCACTTTCAAGGTCCCAATCTTCCTCCTTTTATAATTCTCCAAAAGGTACCTTGGTATCTCTTCAAAATGTGTCTTGATTTGATGTATTTCCCTAAGAGATGCATCCTTTCACAATAATTTTCGTCCGTGGTGGTTGTAATCACCTATTAAACCAATAGGTGCCTCAAAAACTTATTCAAAATTTATAAAAACCAAATTTACTCGTCCATAACTGCCACTGGCACTTAAGCACGGGGCCTCTGGAGCTTAGGCGTGGCCTTATCTATTTACCTATTGCTTAGGCGACAAAACACTTTTGCAAATTTTTCACCTATTTGTTCCAAATTTGATCCTTTTTCACCCTTTAAGCATTTTTCATCTTTTTACCTTTACCTGAAAGAAAAATACAAAAATATCTTCCATTAAAGCACAATATCCCAAAAATAGGATTAAAGCACAAAAATATCTTCCATTAAAGCACAATATCCCAAAAATAGGTATAAAAAATGTGTCTAAAAATACTATATATTTTAGGCATATCAGGATACTACACAAGTATACGTATCTTTATCAAGTAATATAAGACCCCGAATATCGAACCCACTGGGAAAATATAATATGCACTTTATAAAATAGAAGAAATTAGATAATAAAATTCTTCTTAGTAAAATATTCTTACTTAAACTCAAAATACTAAAATATAAATAAAAGTTCAATTCTTTTTGTAATTGTTGGTAGTGGAGAATAAAGTAAGTAACTAACTAACTTAACTAGATATTTACAAAATGAAGGCAACATAAATAAAATATCTTTTTCCTTATCATGAATCAGTAATAAATATAGGAATTTTTTTGTGGAAGTATTTATGGAAGTATTTTGTGGAAGTATTCTAATTGTGTTGTGCTAAATATGAGCAATAATATTTTTTACCCTTATTAGAGATGCTATAAAGAACATTGGCTAATCTGTAGTTTTAATAGTCTTGTAGACGGGTTAGGAAAGGAAGATACTAGCTCTCACCATAGATTTACCTCTTCTCCCTCCACTTAGGGGCTAACATCTCGTATCAAAAACTAAAGCTATAAATCAAATTGAGGGCTTTAACATGCCACTCTAAAGTCCTCTAATTATACACCCTATAAAGTTTATTTCCCTATTTATTTCCACTCAACCCCATGAACTACATTCTCATCCATAAAATCAAATGTAATTCTTAACATTCGTTGACTTAAGATAATACCATCTTGGATGGTACATGTTCTCACAACAGGTATTAACATCTTAATTAGCTAAATCAAGAAGTAAAGGAAGTACATGGTTTAAAATCATCACAACTTCTTCGAACATTAAAGTCTAATACTTCACACAACTTCCTTCTAATACTGAATCACTTATCATTTCAAGGAAATGATAAAGAAAACTACTCAGATTTCATGGAGAAAACACAATCACACTTGAGTTTAAAAATTGAAATCATGCACTCAAAGAAGAAGTCTAAATTAAAACCAAATGCACTCACAAAGATAAAATCTTATCTCAAATTCCTCTCCACCAAATGTCCTGAAGTTCCTTTGAATCTCTTTGTTCACTCACAATACAAAAGACACTCAAAATAAAAAAGAAAAGGTGGGTGGCGGTGGCGGCGGCTTATGTGGTGGTTGGCACTGGTTGGTCTGGATAGATGGATGATGATTGACCTCCTCCATGCATGATCCAAGTCTTCTTTATAAAAATAAAAAAGGTGCCTTAGTGTCTCTTCAAAATGTGTCCCCATTCAATGCATCTTCTAGAAGTTGCCCCTTTTCAAAAGCAAATTAAAGGAATTTTTGTGTCCATTAACTATTTCCCACAATTTTTACCAAGGGTTACTTTAAACACCTTTTAAAAAATTTGTCCAAATTCAATGAATCATCAAATAACTACTTCCGACACTTAAGCGTGGGGTACCGATACACCTAAAATATATAGTATTTTTAGACACATTTTTATACCTATTTTTTGGATAATGCGCTTTAATGAAATATATTTGTGTGTTTTTCTTTCAGGTACAAGTAAAAATGTGAAAAATGCTATAAGGAGTGAAAAAAAGATCAAATTTGGAGTAAAAATGCAAAATGGTGCAAAAATATTTTGGCGCCTAAGCTTCAAAACTGGCGCATAAGCTCCGGTGAAACATATAAGGCCACGCCTAAGCGCGCGAAACCCCGCGCTTAACCCCGATCTTAAGCGCCAGTGACAGTTACTTGACGTGTTAATTCATTTTGACTAATTTTGAAGAGACATTTGAGGCACCTATTGGTAAAAATGATTGGTTATAACCACTAAGGACAAAAATATAATTAAAAAACTTGTGAAAGGAGGCATCCCTTGGTAAATATATCTAATCAGGACATATTTTGAAGAGATACCAAGGCACCTCTCAGAAAATTATAAAAGAAGGAAGTTGAGACTTTTAACAGGGGGAGTCCTGAAAAATCTTAAGAAGTTCTGAAAAGTTCTTGAAGATGTTCGTGAAAAAGCTTTTAGAGAAAATTTCAGGAACCACAAATTTATTTTCCTTTTGTTTATAGTTTTATTTTGAGAGTTAAGAGTGTTTTAAGAGAAAAGAGATTCAAAAGAACTTCAAGAATTTGGTAGAGGATTTGAGATAAGTTTTTACCTTTGTTTTAAACTACTTTTGATTTTAATTGAGAATTCTTGTTGGTTTGATAATGATTTCTACTTTTAAACTAAAGTGTGGTTTTATTTTCTCCATGAATTTTGAGTAGTTTTCTTTATCTTTCTCCTTAAAATGATAAGTAGTTGTGGAGTTGGATGGAAGTTGTGGAGAGTATTAATCTTTAATATTGGAAGAATTTGTGATGATTTAATTCCATGCACTTCATTTACTTCTTGATCTGATGTTAAAACTTGTTGTGAGAACATGTAAGAATCGGGATGGTATTATTTCGGTCAATAATTGGAAAGAATCACATGAGTTTGTATGAATGAGAATGTAGTTCATATGATTAATGTAGATTGAGTGCAAATAATTAGGAAAATAATCTTTGAACGGTGTAGAGTTAGAGGACTTTAGAGTGACAGGCTAAAGCCCCATACATGGTTTATTATTTTAGGTTTTAATACAAGATGTTAGCCCACAGGTGGAGGAAACTGAGGGAACTCTAGAGTGAGAGCTTGTATCTTCCCTGCCTAACCAGTCTTCAGAACTATTCAAACTTTAAATTAGCCAATGTTCTTTATAACATCTCTAGTAAGGGTAAGGAATAATATTGCTCCTATTTGACACAACACAATTTGATAACTTCCACAACAGAATTCTTATACTTATTACTGATTCATGATAAGGAGAAAAATATTTTGTATTCAGTGCTTTTCTTTTACATAAACTCAAGTTATCTTTATTAAGTTTTTATGTCATTTTTAAACATTAAAAATACTAAAAAGAGTTTAAATTTTATTCCTGTGATAAAAACTATAGTTTAAGTATTTGTCTTTTTAAATTAGAATGTTTGTTATTTTAGTTATTGCATACTGTGAACAATCTTTGTGGGTTCAATATTTAGAGCTTAATTAAAAAGTCCTATATTATTTGATAATAATGTGTATACTTGCGTAGTATCCCAACATATATTAAATTAAAAAGTTAGATTCTTAGTTTCTCCAGGATCAAGTTTTTGGTACTATTTAAAAGTAAGGAAAGATAAGTGAAAAATATAATCAAATACATTGTTATATTGTTGCATATAACAGTCGGGATCAGGTATGTGCACTTAGGCTCACCTCTCTCTATTTAACTGACGCTTAAGCGCCAATCTTTGGCGTTTAGGCACCCTAGTTCATTTTTGAACCTTCTTCATTTTTATTCTAAATTTGATATTTTTTCACTCCTTTTATCATTTTTCATCTAATTGATTGTACTTGAAAGAAAAACACACGAAAGCTTTTCATTAAAGCGCAATATTTCAAAAATATGTATAAAAATGTGTACATAAAGACTCTATATGTTAGGTGTATCATGGATCAAAAGTGATATGAACATTTTCTTCATAAAGGTCCAAACCTTAGCAAGGAATTAGAGTTAAAAGCCCATACCTTGGTCCAAGAGGTGTAGCCTTGATTAGAAACATTGTGAAGCTTCACCTTGAATTCAGAAAAGCTCTCCCTGGGCACAATTTGAATTTAAATCAAGCTTGGGTATGACCATGATGGAATGGTGACTCGATTTCACCTTGGAATAGGTTAGAACTTACTGATTGGCATAATTTTGATTGGAGAAGTGACGTAAGGGTATGGTGAAGCTTTTGAAGTGCTCAGGTTGTGGTTTCACTGAGGTTTTTGTAAACCCAAAAAATCACCCTAGTTTTTAGGTCTGAAATTGGGATTATTCAGTGAATTTCAAGAGCTAACGCTATGAGGCTTTTATTGCCCATGGTGTGAGGAACAACTTTATTGTTGAGTGTGTCAAGATAAGGTCTCTATATGCCATCCTTTTCATGTTGGAACTCTGGGGTATATCCATTTTATAGCTATGGGAGGGGGTGACTAAGCTTAGGCTTGATTGAAGGTGGTAGGAGGTGGTGCTGGAAGGCTCAAGGAGTCTAGAGAGATCAAATTTTTTCTATGGCTAACTCCCTTCTCCCATTTCCATGGTTAGGTCATCATAAACATAAGCAAGGAGGAGGAAGAGGCTAAGGAAAATCTCTCTTCCTACTGGAGAGGGGATGAGGTGGATGGACAACATGCCAATGAGCTGGTTCAACTAATCTACTTAAGTTCTAAGAGTGTGATGTGGGATTTGGGTAAGGTGCCATACACTCCCCCTTCTCATGAAGATTTTTTGACTTTGGGTAAAAAACAGTGGATCCCTATGTGGCTCAATAAACCCCATGAACTTGGCATGTCATGATTGGTTTATGGGTCATGGGTGACCTAATAGCACATGGGTAGAGGTAGTTTTGGGCTTGGCCCCTCATGAATGTGATTAGGTTTCCATGTGTAGCTCTTGAACTAAAGTCTTTTCATGAGGTGATTTAATGACTCAATTAATTAATTAGGTCAAACTCATGAGATTGACCTTTTAAAACTACTTGAGTATTGAATTGACCATACAATGTTGGATATATGAATACGGGGTCATGGGTTGCCCAAGGTGATTTAGAGTTGACCCATTGATCGGGTTTGACCAACTGGGTCCGAGGATTAACCAATTGTCTAGTTTGAACCAAATACATCTTCAGGTTGACCAATTGACCAATTTTGACCAACTGGATCTCAAGGTTGACCGATTGGATTTTAGGGTTGACCAATCAGGTCCTAGGATCGATCTAATGATCAATATGATGACCATTAGGTATAGGGTTGACCTAATTGTCAATGTGGTGACCATTGGGTCTAAGGTTGACCAAATGGTGAAGGTGGTGACCAAAGGGTCCATGGTTGACCAAATTATCAATGTGGTGACCATCAGGTCTAAGGTTAACCAAATGGTCAATATGATGACCATTGGGTCCAAGTTTGATCAAATGTTCAAGTTGGTGACCATCAGGTCCAGGTAGGGTAAAGGTGTCAAATTAGGGTTTGCTATTGTTGACTTGACTAGTTTAGGGATTCACTAAGTCTTAGGGTGAAAAAGGGCACACTAGGGTTTAATTTAACTTTTAGGGTTTGCGGACCCCAAATGGGTTCAGGGGGTCAATGTTGGTAGACCTTTTCCCGAAGATAGATTTTATAATAATGGTGATCATTGGGTTTTTAGGAGGGTGTCTGGGGATGCTGAGTTAACGTGGTTGGCTCAGGATATTTCATGTCCAAAAATGTAAATTTAGCGTAGATTCTTATAAAAGTGAGGTCATCAATGTTGCACTCTATAGGCTAGAGTTTTACCTCCAGAGTAACTTACACATTATCCCAAATGTATATCCTTGATGATTTATTTTCTTTGTCCTCTCTTTGGTACTTTAGGTACAAAGAGGTGACAGACTTTCTGAAGAGTTTGCCTTCAATCATCAGGTATAGCGCAAATTTGATCTTGAATAATTTCAATTAGTGATATCTTCTGACAATTTCTCTATCTTGAGCTACAGGAAGTACAATTTCAATTAGCTTGTAGTTGATTTGGACTTCCAATCAATTCAAAATCTTTTATCACCAGTTAAATGAGCTGCTACAGTGTTCCATCTCTTAGAAGGATGTACTTGGATAGTATGTCATCGATGTGGTTCTATTCCCACCCTACATGTTTAGTCTTGAAGTAAGCAAACTTCTTATCCCTTTTCGAGCTTTAATATGATACTTAGCATCATTTTATCTCTAGCTTCAAGCTCTCCATTCACTTGGTTTACCCCCAATAATGATTATGATTTTACTAGAAGTTTTCAGGACACCATCTCAAAAGTGAGATGCAGTCCAACCACTATATCTTCATACTTTACCTAATTATTAGTTACTTTGAACTCTATTTCAATTGAATGATAGATATGGTTTTTGCTCGGACTATTAAGCACATATCATATCACCATGCTTGTCAGTTTTGAGGCTCCATAAACGTGCAAAATCTATGTTTGGTCTCTTGTGGTGACTCTGCCTGGTCCGTACGTTTTGAAAAAGTCTGACAAAAAATTAAAAGTTGCTTGTACCTTTATAATCATATGGGATGCGAAGGAGATGTCTTGCTCTCTAAGTTCCACTACCCATTTGAGAAGTCAACTGGAATGTTTCAGCTGAGTGAGCATTGCATTGAGCAGGTGGTCAGTGATAATCTGGATCTAATGCATTCAGAAGTAGGGCCAAAGCCTGCGAACATAAATGATTAAAGCAAAAGCTAATTTCTCCATGATTGAATACCTGATTTTGGTACCTCTGAGAACCTGACTAGTGTAGTAAAGTGGGAACTATTTTCTCAGTTCTTCTCTGAAAAGCATGGAGCTCACAGCTTTAGGCTCAATGCTTAAGTAAAATGAGACTTCCTCATTTAACCTCGGGCTTTCGAGAAGTGGTGAAGATGCGAGATACTTCTTCAATTTCTCAAATGCTTTCTTGCATTCTACTGACCACTTGAAACTCTTAGTTTTCCAAATTGTGTGGAAGAATGTAGTGCATTTATCACCTAATATAAAGATAAATCAGCTAAAGGCTCCTATATAGTCAGTTAATTTTTGCACTTTTTTGTGCTGCAAGGAGAATGTATATCTAGCAAAGCTTGAACCTTCTCAGGATAGATATTTATGCCATTAGGTGTTATGAGATAATAAAGAATTTTTTTGGTTGATGCTTTAAGAGAATATTTCTATTGGTTAAGATTCAGGTTGTACTTTTAAGGGCTTGAAAGTTTTTTTAAAGTCACAACTGTGTTGTTCCACCGACCGATTTTTCACTAACACAACATCGACATAAACTTTAATATTTTTTTCCTTTTTGATTAGATAATATTGCATCCATAGGTTTAATACATAGGGCCAGCAGTTTGAGCCCACTGGGCATCACATTGTAACGATTAACTCCCTCACTTGTTATAAAATCTGTCTTCTCCACATAAGTGGGTGCATTTTTATCTCGTGGTAGTTGGAGTATGCGTCCAAAAAGCTCATCACTGTGTATCCAATAGCTGCATCCAGGAGTGTGTCAGTCTTTAGCAGTGGCTATATATCTTTTGGGAAGGAAAAATTCAAGTTTTAGAAATTCACTCACATTCTCCACTTTTGTTGAATTTCATACCAACACAATGTTGGAGACCTAGTTTGGATACTAGATCTCTCATATGTAACCTACTTCCTTCAGCTTCATCAACTTCTTGCGAATCAGCTTGACCTGAGTCATAGCTAACACCCTGAGCTTTTGCTTCATGGATTGGTTAGTCTGATAAATGTTTAACTGATGGCAGACGACATTAATTTAAATTTCTATTATTTCCGTCACTGTCCAGGAAAAAATGTCACGGTGATGTTGTAGAGTCTGAATTAGCAAGTTTTTATTACCTCATCAAAGTATTCACTTATAAAAAAAATTGCCCAGTTCTTCAATTGAGGTAGGAATTTTGAGGGATTTTTGCTAGTTCTTGAGGCCCTATTCTCATTGAATTTGGATGCCAAGAGACTCTTGCTTGAAACTAGTGACTACTCAGAGGTAACAACTCTAGAATTGCTTCAAGTTCCCATGAGCTATGATAATCTCCCCATCACCCTAGAAATTAACTGTTACGTGATAGGTGGAAGTGTCTGTTGAGCACATTTTTGGTGAGGTCTAGTTTTTAATTAGAAGCTTAGGATCTAGCCATAAGACTTTCCTGTCGACTATCTAAGAGGACTAGTGGTGAAGCCTACCTCCCTTAAAAATTCTAAACACTTCCTTACTTTTTTCTATAGTTTCACATGTTAGTTCTAACCTCTATTACTTAGAAGGTTGAAATCAATATGAGGAAGCTTAGAGAGAATTCTAATACACCAAAATAATATACTTTTTTAAGTACTTATTTTATGCTTATTTTTGGTGATATTGCACTTTAAAGAAGGGTATAAAAGTTTGTGTTTTTGTTGTAGGTGTATCATTTTTAGGCATTTGGAGCAACAATGGAAAAAAAAGATGAAATTTGGAGTCTAAAGAGTGAATTTTGGGATTCTGGCGCATGATGCACCAAAATCTAGAGAACTGGCGCATGATGCAAAAAATCGATGCATGATGCATCAAGGACCACTTTTTCAAATTAAAGCGGTTCGAGATAAAATTTTTTGTGAATTTCAAAAGGACACTTGTTCTACACACCTCTCAGAGAAATTCAATGCATCTAGACACTTTGGAAGGTTCTTTTCTTTTATGAAGGGTTCTTTTATGAAGGGATATGTCTCTTGAATCAAATGATACATCTTTTGAATTTAAAAGAGTTGACTTTTGGAGGGAATTTTGAATTCTTTTCCAAAGGAGGTGACCCAAAATAAAAGAAGAAGACTTGTCATTTGTCAAGTGTGTGGCATACAGGAGAGAGAAAGTTGGCGTGAGTTAGAGAAAGAGAGAGAAGTGGTGATTTTCTTCTAGGGTTGTAAGATTTCTTCTAGGGTTGTAAGAGAGAGGAAATGTGATAGATTTCTTCTTCATTACACTTCTAAGAGAGAGTTGGGAGTGACTGTAAAGAGAGAAAGGCTTGGAGAGAACTTTTAGGGATTTGCTTGAGAAAGATTGTGAGATAAGTTGTATTTTTATTTCTTTCGTTTTGTAAACTTATTTTTTTATATGAAATCAGTGTTTTTTCGTATCCTTCTCATGAATTCTGAGTAGTCTTCTTTATCGTTCTCTCTACTTTGAGATATGGTTTTGTGAAGAATAGATTTTGACTTATATGGTTTTAAATGTTAATAATTTGTGATGATTTGAACTTCGATCTTCATTTACTTTTAGATCTAGCCAATTGAAATGTTAAAACTTGTTGAGAGACATATGTTCTTAAATGAGATATGATTTCTACAACATAAGGAGAATCACATTTGATTTCATGGGAGAGTATGTCATCCATGGGATTGGGTGCAAATACATAGGAAAATATACTTTGTTGGATGTATAATTGGAGATTTTAAGGTGACATATTAAAATCCCTACTTTGGCTCAGTTGATTAGAAACTAATGCGAGATTGTTAGCCCTCAGGAGAGGGAGTAGTGGGAGCTCTGGAGCAGCAGCTGATATCCTCCCAATATAACCACGGAATTAGAGACCAAACTCTGGATTATTCAACGTTCTTTATAGCACTCCAAAGGGCGTAAAGAATAGGATTGCTCCTATTTGGCACAAAATAGTTTTTATATATATTCTTAAATGATTGGTTAAAGTCGTTACACTTGGATCTATCATAACATGGGGAGATTTATCACAAAAATTCTTATCTAAATATTTCCGACCTTCAGAAACTGCTAAGCTTAGAAATGATATCACATATTTTTGTCAACTTGAAAGGGAATCATATTATGAAACTTGGTAAGGATTTAAGGATCTCCTTAGAAAGTGTCCACACCATGCATTGCCAGATTGATTAATAATGCAAACTTTTTATAATGGGTTGGTTGGATCTCTTAGATCGTAATTGACACTAATGCTGGTGGATCATTAATGTTAAAACTATTCGATGATGCCTATTCTTTAATTGAAGTGATTGCTACTAATAAATTTCAATGGCCCTGCGAAAGGGTAAATCCAAAAAGAGTTCCAAAAAGAGTTAAAGAGTTGCTAGTATTCATGATTCTGATGTAATATCTATGTTAGCTGACTAAATAGCTACTATATCAAAGAAGATAGATCAATATGGAATAAATTATTCTTAGAGGAAAACTCATTGGGACCAATGATAGAATTTGAATATTCTTATGAGACTTTAAATGCAATAAACAACTGTTCTAATAACCCTTATGCAAATTTTTGTAACCCGGGTCGGAAGAATCATCCAAACTTTAGTTGGAGTAATAATAAATCTAATGCTATAAATCTACAATGGGGAAACACTGTTGCAAACTTATTGGGAAACTCCAACAATCAAGAGAATCAAGCTTATGAACCTTATTACCCCACAAGATTTTATAATTTATAGAATAAGGAGAAAAAGTAATCAATGGAAGAATTGATATTGCAAAAAGGTAGTTAATTACAAAGTCAAGGAGCTACAATCAGAAACATGAAAAATCAACTGCGATGTATTGCTACCACACTTAGCAATTGACCTCCAAGAACATTTCCTAGTAATGTTGAAGTAACTCCTAAAGATTAGAACAAAGAGTTGATTAAAGTTATTCAACTGATAAGTTGAAAAGAATTAGGAAATAGAGTTCAACAAGAAGTTGAAGTTGAAAAAGATGAGTTTTGAAAAAGAAGAAGTTGAAGTTGAAAAAGATGAGTTGGAAAATGAAAAATCTGGTGAAGATTTTCATTTTGAAGCAGAAAGTCCAATTAAACCAACGAAAATCACTGTGGAAAGACCACCACATTCATTTCCTCAAAGATTGAAATAGAAACACAAAGATAATCAATTTTTTAAATTTTTGAAAATTTTTAGGAAATTAACGATAAACATTCCATTTGTTGTAGCTTTGGAACAAATGCCAAGCTATGTGAAGTTCATGAAGGATATACTTAAGAAGAAAAGGAAGTTCATAGATAATGAGACTGTTGCACTTAGCGAAGAGTATAGCACTATAATTCAAAAAAAGCTTCTTGAAAAACTTAAAGATCTTGGAAGTTTTACAATTCCTTGTGCTATTGGCGAATGATTTTATGTAGACACTTTATGTGATTTAGGAGTCAGTATTAATCTTATGCCATTATCAATATTCAAGAGGTTGGGCTTAGGAGATATTTCACCTACCTGTAACTCTTCAGTTAGCCTATTGTTCGATTACCTATCCTAAAGAAGCTATAGAAGATGTTTTGGTAAAAGTCAATAAATTTATCTTTCCTGTAGATTTTATTGTATTAGATAAGGAAGAAGATAAAGAAATTTCTATCATTTTAGGAAAACCATTCCTAGGCACAAGAAGAGCTTTGATAAATGTGTAGAAAGGAGAACTAACAATGAGAGTTAGTGATCAAGAGGTTACATTTAATATTGCAAAATTAATGAGATACCCTACAAAAGAGCAAGAGATTCAATGCTTCAGAATGGATATTAATGAATATTTAAGTCATGAATATTTTAAGAAGACTTTTGAAAGTGAATTTAAAAAGGAATATATGGAATATCAAGATGAATCTATGGAAGTGAGTAAAAGGATTTGGATTATGTTCAGGAAAAATATGAAATATTAGATCCTATAGAAAGTAACAAGAATTTGATTCCGTCTATTGAGAAAACTCCTTAACAAGAACTAAAAATTCCTCTTACACATTTGAAGTATGCATTTTTATGAGATTTATCTACATTACCAGTTATAATATCCTCAGAATTAACTGAAACGCAAGAAAAATAGTTACTGGAAACCTTAAAAAGATATAAGAAAGCATTTAGATGGACATTAGCTGATATTAAAGAAATCAATCCTTTGATTTGTAGAATCTTATTAGAAGATCAATTTGAACCAAGAGCTGATCCGCAAAGGAGATTAAATCCTATGATGAAAGAAGTTGTGAAGAAAGAGATTTTAAAATTGTTAGATGCTGGAATAATATAACCTATTACAGATAGCACTTGGGTAAGTCCAATTCAGTAAGTCCAATTCACTGTGTTCGTCCAATTCACTGTGTTCGAAAGAAAGGAGGTGTGACTGTAGTGACAAATGAGCAATATCAATTAATATCAACAAGAAAAGTCACTGGTTGGAGAATCTGCATAGATTATAGAAAATTAAATTTTGCCACCAGGAAGGATCATTTTCCTTTACCCTTTTTGGATCAGATGTTGGATAGAATGACTGGGCATAAATATTTTTATTTTCTAGATGGATATACCGGTTATCATCAAATACCTATTGCTTCAGAGGATTAAGAGAAAACAACATTTACAAGTCCTTATGGAAATTTTGCTTTTCATCAAATGCCCTTTGGATTATGTAATGCACGTGCAACATTTCAAAGATGTATGATGTCAATTTTTCAGTGATTTGATTGAAAAAGGGATTGAAGTCTTTATGGAAGATTTTTATGTATTTGGAACTTCACTTGAAATATGTCTAAATCATATAGAGAAAGTTTTGGAACTTTATGAAATGACTAATCTCATATTGAATTGGGAAAAATGTTAATTTATGGTTGCAGGGGGAATTGTGCTTGGACATAAAATTTCAGAAAAAAACATGGAAGTAGATCTTGCAAAAATATAGGTTATATCAAACTTACCTCCACCTACTACAGTAAGAGGAGTTAGGAGCTTTTTAGTACATGCTGGATTTTACAGGAGATATATTAAAGACTTTTAAAAAATTACTAAACCTTTATGCCAACTTCTAGAAAAAGATACAAAATTTAACTTTAATCAAGATTGCCTTAAAGCCTTTGAAACTTTAAAGGAAAAATTTGTCACTACTCTTAGAATTGTTTCACCTAATTGGGAGACCTTATTGGGAGAAACTTTTTCAATTAATGTGTGATGCTAGTGATTATGCAATAAGAGATGTTTTAGGGCAGAGATATAATAAGATTTTTAAAGTTATACTATGCTAGTAAGACTCTTAATGTTACTCAGATTAATTACACCATCACTAAAAGAGAGTTATTAGCCATTGTGTATGCTTTTGATAAGTTTAGGTCATAACTGATTAGAGCTAAATGTGTTGTGCATGCTGACCATTCTAGCATTAATTACTTGATGCAAAAGAAGGATGCTAAACAAAGATTAATTAGATGGGTACTTCTTATGCAAGAGTTTGACTTTGTAATAGTCGATAGGAAAGGGACTAATAATCAAATTGCTGATCATTTGTCTAGGCTAGAACAAAAAGAAATACTTGATTCGGAAAGAGAAATTAATGAAACTTTTCCTGATGAACAACCTTATGTTGTAAAAAGATGGGAAATACCATGGCATTCGATATTGTAAATTATATTGTTAGTGATATTTTACCTTATGAGCTGACAAAATAACAAGAAAAAAAATTCATTTATGATGGAAATTTATATTTTTGGGATGATCCTTATTTATATAAATAATTCAAGGATTTAGTAATAAGACGATGTGTGTCTTATAAAGAAATTCAGGGAATTATCCAAAAATGTCATTATATTGTTAGTGATATTTCATCATATGAACTAACAAAACAACATGAAAAGAAATTCATTCATGATGCAAAATCTTATTTTTGGGATGACCCTTATTTGTATAAACAATGCAAAGATTTGATAATGAGATGATGTTCATAAAAATATGTGATCAGTGCAAAGAGTAGGTAATATTTCAAAAAGAAAAGAAATGCCTCTAAATTTTAATTTGGAAATTGAAATTTTTAATGCATGGGGATTGGATTTTATGGGACCATTTATACATTCATTTAGAAATTTATACATATGGATTACAGTGGATTATGTTTCAAAATGGATTGAAGCGATTGCTTTACCTAGATGTGATGCTCAAAGAGTAAATCTTACGGATGGAGGGTCTCATTTTAGGAATGCAACAGTTGCAAAATTGGTCAAAAAATATAATATAATGCGTAAAATTGCAACTTATTATCATCCCCAGAATAGTGGTTTAGCAGAAGTATCTAATCATGAAATTAAGAGAATTTTAGAAAAGAGTGTTAATCCTAATAAAATGTATTGGTATGTTAGATTAGCTACAACATTATGAGCATATAAGACTGCTTATAAAACACCTATATGAATGCCCCCATATGGATTAATTTTGGAAAAGACTTGTCACTTTCCAGTTGAATTTGAGCATAAAGCTTATTTGGCGATAAAAGAATTTGATTTCTATTTGAAAGATGCTGGTGAGAAAAGATGATAGAATGGCATGATCAGAAGATAATAAAATGAGAATTTCGTGAGGGGAAGAGCCTATTGCACAGAGACGTACCTAGTTTTATAAAAAGATGGGAGGATTTATAAGAAAAAGATGAAAGAATGACATGATCGAAAGATAATAAAAAGAGAATTTGAACCTGGATAGGAATTTTTTTTTATATAATACAATATTGAAATTATTTTTTGGAAAGTTGAAGTCTAGGTGGAAAGGGTCATTTAAAGTTATAAAAGTCTATCCTTATGGGGCTATGGGGCAGTTAATATATGGGGCAGTTAATATTGAAGACCGCAAGACTGGAAGAATATTTAAAGTGAATGGGCACAGATTGAAATCATATTTTGATGGAGAAAGAATGGACAATCTCTAAACGAGACTTTAATGTTTGTTCAACTAGAATAAGACTAGGAATGTCGGGCTGATGACATTAAACCAAGCGCTTTGTGGGAGACAACCCATATTTATCGTTGTTTAGTTTTCTTTTGAGTTTGTTTTGTTTGAAATATTTTACATATACTAATGTTTAAATCTTTATGTTGTCCGTGTATTTAATAAAATATTTAGAAAAATCTTTATTTACCTAATTTTATGGAAAAATTTAGAATTTATTTATTGAAATCGAAATGGCAAAAATATTGGAACTCGCGCATCAAGTGCCAGATTTGGCGCATGATGCATCGCATGTCCGAAGATGATTTAAAATGCGTCAAATGGTAGTTTTTGGTGTTTTTTTGCAGTTCCTTACCTATATCTCCTAAAAACCGAATCCAAACCATATTTTATGGGGAAAATGAAAAAAGAGTCACCACTTTTCAAATCCTATGACTTCCCACTCTAAAAACTCTGCTAGATTTGGAATTTTCAACCAGAGAAAATTTGTTCTTTTTGATGTGCAGAAGTTACATGATCGAGTGCTAGTTAAGAAGATAATTATCAAAGAAAGGAGATTTGTGAATGGAGAATTCAACACGCCGAATACTAGAGAAGAAGAGACTATTGCACAAAGGTGTTGGGAAGTGCTTTTCTACACTACAGCCGCTCTTGTTGTTCTCGTAGTAAAAGAATTTTATGTAAATCTTCAAGGGATCAAAATGATTTATGTGTGAGGCAGGTTTGTTTAATTCACTCTTTCAAGAATAAATGAAATGTTTATGATTGAGAATATGCCTATCTGCCATTATGCAAATTTTACCCCAACACGAGATAATATGAATGAACTCTACCGCTATCTTACGGATGAAGATGTGAAGATGAAGATGTGAATTGGGAGGCCTGGGAGGCCAGAGATGTTGGAAATGTAAGTTTTCCCTCATCATTTTTAAATTCAATTTCAAAAGCCTGACACTTTTTCATTTCATCAAAATTACTACCTACTATGAAAATTAGTAGGGTAACGAAGGAGAGCACTATTTTAATTTTTTGCATTCAAATTGGAAAGCCTATTGATGTTGGAGCCATTATTGTGAAATTAGTTTTAGGTTTGATTGTCAATGGATCTGCAACTGGACTGGGACATCCGTCCACAATTTTCCTACTACGCAATTAAGCGCAAGTACCGTATGAAAGTTGGGAAAAAGTGCTTCTTTTTGGGAAGTCGTTGGATCCATAAGTCTATTGCAACTGTATTGGAATGGGAGATAAAAATGATAAGAATGTGTTGATGGATCAAGAATCTCAGAATTCATCATCTGTTCAGCTTTTCTACTACTCGAGTGCACTTTTGAAGAAGATCAAGAAGATTGAAAAAGAGATGTAGAATCTCATGCATGTGATTGAGAATATTACTGAATGTTGGATCATCTGGATTGAAGACTAAAGGAACATTTTGAACATACCGAGCATATTTAAGATGGTTTGGTACGTATGTTCAAGAAACATGCTTGGATTTAGGAGGAGAATTCAACTGATGAATTTCCATTTCGACCCTTTTACAACCTGTATGTGCACTGCCAATTGATACGCCTAAAATTTACGCACTTTTTCATATTTATTTTATACTCAATTTTAATGATTTTTAATGATATTACACTTTTTTAATGATATTACATTTTTAATGATATTACACTTTAAGGGAATGTATTTTGCATATTTTTGGTTTCAGGTACAAGAAATGAACTTTTGGAGAAAATGAAGCAAAAATGGTGCAATTTGGAGTAAAAATGTGCAAGAAAGAAAATTCTAACTTAGCACATTTCGATATGTCATTCAATGCTTAATCGAATTTACATTTATCACATTTTTTGAAAGAAATTACACGTTAAAGAGATGTTATTTTCATGATTATTTTGTAGGTTTATCTGTTAGGAGACAAACACAACTAAAATAATGTAAAATAGAGCCGAAAAAGAGCCAAAAAGAGCAAAACAGTGGAGCTACTGCAAAGTGGCACATGCTGCACCAAAATGGTGCATGATGCACCAAAATCTAGAAAACTGGTGCTTGATGTGCCAGAAAAGGCACATGATGCGTCGAAGATGACTTTTTGTAGAATAAGGTGGTTCGGGACAAATTTTTGGCAAATTTTCAATGGGACACTTGTTCTAAACAACCCTTGGAGTGATTCAATACATTTAGACACTTTGGAAGGTTCCTTTATGGAGGGATATGTCTCTTGGATCAATGGAGATGCCTTTTGTATTCAAAAGAGTTGACTTTTGAATAAAATTTTGGAGATAATTTTAAATTCTATTTGTGGGGGAGGCAGCCTTTTATAAAAAATAGGGAAGTCTAGGGCTTGAAGAGGAGTCTTAGGGGCGTGAGTGTGGGAGAGTGTGTGTGATTGTGTGTGTGTGTTTGAGTTTGTGTGTGGCATGAGAGAGAGAAGCAAGGGCTTGTAGATTTTCTTCAAGAGTTGTAGGAGGAGAGGAAAGGAGAGAGATTTCTTCTTTATTACACTTTGAAGAGAGAATTGAGAGTGCTTGTAAAGAGAGAAAGGCTTGAAGAGAACTTCTAAGGAATTGCTTAGGAAAGATTATGAGATAAGTTGTGCTCTTTTATTTGTTTGTTTTGTAAACTTGTTTTTATTAATGAAATCCTTGTTTTTTCCTATCCTTCTCATGAATGAAGAGTAGTCTTTTTTATCTTTTTCTCTACAATGAGATTTGGTTTTGTGAAGATATGATTTTGTTTTATACGGGTTTAAATGTCAGTAATTTGTGATGATTCAAACTCTTCTCTTAATTTTCTTTTTGATTTGGCAAATTGAACTGTTAATATGTGTTGAGAAACATATGTTCCGAAAGGACTATGATTTCTACAACATGGGGAGAATCACATTTGATTTCATGAGAGAGTATGTCATCCATGGAACTGACTGCAAATAAACAAGAAAAAATACTTTGTTGGATGCAAAATTAGAGATTTTAAGGTGATAGAGATTTTAAGGTGATTTGGTCCAGTTGATTGGAAACTGATGCGAGATTGTTAGCCCTCAGGTAAGGGAGTAGTGGGAGCTCTAGGGGCCAGCCGATATCCTTCCAGGCTAGCCACGGAATTAGGGACCAAACTTTGGATTAGTCAATATTCTTTATGCATTCAGAAGATGGTAAAGAATATGATTGCTCCTATTTAGCACAAAACATTATATATATATATTCAAATGATTTTATTTACTTCACTAACCATATGGTCATTGTAAAGGGGATGGATGCTTTCTTAAACTTGAACTCATCACAACAAAACTTTGTTTAGTCTTAGTAAATTTAATTTTGAAGTTTAGAAATTAGTTTTGTAAACTTAGTTCTTTTAATTACATTTCTGTTAGCATTCCTTAAACCAATTTTAACTTTTATTTCTTACTTTAATTTTTATAGTATGAATATTGTGATTTATATTATTTTCATAAGAATTTCCATCTTCCAAACTAAAACTTGATAGTAGTAATCTAGAATTAGCCCAAGGGATTTCTTACTACACTTCTTTGTGGGATCAATACTGGGGCTTTTAAAGAAAGCCCTTTATTAATTGAAGTGATACTTGTACTTGCGTAGAATGACTAGTGTGTGAACTAGTTTATATATTTTATGAATAACATTTCAATTTTGCATATTAACTACTTAATATAAATTGTGTCAAGTTTTTGGCCATATTTTTGAAAGCTAAATTACTACATAATTTTGGGATGGGTCAAGTTTTTGGCACTATTACTAAGGATTTAAATTGACATAAAACACACAGAAAAACATGACACATTAGGGGCGCATCAAGTTTTTGGCGTCGTTGTCGAGGAAGCTTCGTAAGGACTTTAAGAGAATTTTAGTTAAACTTGTATAACTTTAGTTAAACTTGTATATTTTAGTTAAACTTGTATAACTTAGATTTGGAATTTATAGTATTATTATATAGTTTGTTTAATTATTATGTGTTTATTTTAAAGAAAATTGAAAATACAAAAAATATGTTTGGTATCTGTCCTATTAATGAAGTCTTTAGCTTTGTATGCGTAGTTCAGGAGCTCTAGACCATAAATTTTACAAGTCAAATTTGGAGAGAACTTCTAGGAGAGATTTGAAAAGACTCCATGAATTTAATTTGGAAATGGTAGATCAACAATTTAATGAATATTCAGATTTATATTATAATGCTAGTAGCACTGATAGAGTAAACCCCAAGGGAGTGAAAAAATTTTCAAGAAGATATGCTTACAATTTTAATTTATCAGGTTGTAGATATTGAAAGAAAGTTGAATAAATACATAGAAAGATATGCCATGAGTTATATAATTCTTATCCTGATTATTAAAATCCAGGTTGGAAAAATAATTTGAATTTTAACATGAATAATAATTTTGGTGGAGACGACCAATTTTGGGAAGATAATCAGTTTAATCGGACATGTAGTTGTAATAATCATGGATATTATAATAATGAACTCTCTTTTCCTCATAATTTTAACTTTAACCCCCAGGAGAAGGACTTATTAGAAGAGGTTGTTATTCAATAGGCGAGTCAGTTGGAGTGTCAAAGGACTGCAATAAGGAATATGGAAAACCAATTAAGGCAAATTATTAACTCAATTATTAATACTCAATTTAACTCCAACCCACGGATGAGGAGAAAGAATTAATGTTAGAAGAGGTTATGATTCAAATGATGAGACAAGTAGAAAATCAAGATGTCGTAATAAGAAATATAGAAAGCCAACTAGGGCAAATTATTAATGCAATTAACAGTTAATTAACAGTTACCCCCCAGACCCCCCAGAGATTTTACCTAGTGAGCCTGAGATAAACCCTAAGGAGAAGAATGATTAGCAATTTAAAATTATCAAACTAATATTTAGAAGAGAATTCAAGGATATGTTTCAAAAGAACTTTGAGTTGAGAAATGAGGATAAGGAGATTGAAAGACCAATTGAGAAAATTCGTAAGGAATTAGAAAAACCTATTTCCTCAAGTAAGATAAATATAGAAAGACCACCTCTACCATTTACTCAGTATCATAGGGAAGAATTGAAAGTCAACCTTGAAAAAAAGAGTAAACTAGAAGAATTTGATCGAGAATTTGAATTATCAAGAGAATCCAATCCAAAATTTCGGAGAGCTTGAAGTATCTTATAAATATCCATTGCTTATAAAATTTAAGGATGATATTAATATGAAAATTGAGAAAATCACTAGAAAAATATTGGATGTAGAAAGAAATATGAGGAATAAGGATATGAATCAATCTGATCAATCTGAAATGGAAGAACTGACAGACAATTTTAAATTTGAGGACTTTTTAGGAATCCATGGATTTGGAAAAAATTGGGTGATTGATCAAGGATTACTTAAATGGAATTTTGATCTAGGTGGAATCATTTATCGGGCTGAATTTGTTAAACAAAGCACTTTATGGGAGGCAACCCATAGTTAATAGTGTGGTTTAATTTAGGGGCCGTTTGGGGGGATTATCCTGGTGCAGCGGTGTTTTCGTAACGCCACTGTTGTGTTTGTATAACGCGTTGGGGTGGCATTTTGGGAACGCCGTGACGTGCGTTATTTATTTAATATTACAATCCCGATCGCGGGGAAGGCCATGTGTTCGACGTTCGAAGCTGGATTTTAGGTCATGAATTTCTCCCGTGCCCTTGGTTTTCTCTATCGTGCTCTCCCTTGCCTTCTCCCTCACCGATCTTCTCCCTCGCAAACATCACCTCCTGTTGGTTACTCCGTTGAGATCTGGTATGCTTTCTGTATGCTTTCTGGTTAGGTTTTGCTCGATCTTCTCCTTCCGATCATTGGTTGGGTTATTTTCACTTTTTTCTCAAGATTTTTTTTGGATCTCTATTTTGGTTTTGAGAATATACTTCCTGGACTATTTGGGAATGCATTGCTGAGCAAGGAGTTAGTTATTTCTAGGTGCAAGTTTTGATTTCCTGTGCAAATCATTTCTGTGCAAATAGTTTTCTGAGGAAATCATTCCCATTTAAATCATTTCTGTGCAATTAGTTTTTGTACACTATAGTGAGGTTTTAGTGGTTCTTAATTTTTCTGAAGTTGCATCATGTTTCTGTGTAAAATGTTTTAGATTTTGTTTAAGGCTTTAGATTTTAAGCATAAATTTTGGTTGTTCCCGTTTCTGTGCACTTCAGAAAATACTTTTTGTTCTTCCTGTTCCATTGCAATGCCAATTTGAGTTGGAGCATGTTTTTGTGCAAATCGTAGCTCTCGAGTATGTTTTTGGTTTTCCTGTTACTGTGCACTTAAAACAAATGGTTCTTTGGAAGGCTTGGTTCTCTCTATTTCATTGCAGTTAGAGAGAAATTTTGACTGCTTGCAAGATGTTACAAAGAAATTGATGATTTTAATTAATGTGGCTGCTAGATAAATCAAAGCATCAATTTTTGTCAATGAAAATTAGATTTGACTTTGGTATTTTTAGTTTAAAGCGGCTGCTACATACATCAATGCATGAGTATTTTGGTGATGACATAAGCTGATACATTATGCAATCTTTCGGGTATGGTGTATTTAGAGTTGGCTTTGGTATTTTTGTGGGAATCTTGGTTGAAGGAGTAAGGGATTGACATCAATGCATGAATTTTGGTATGGTGTATTATGCAGTGCAAAGAGAATATTGGGTATGGTGCTTTAAAGAGAATATTGGGTATGGGGCTTTAAAGATAATATTGGCTTTGGTTTTGTTACAAATGTACATGAATTTTTTTTTATGAATTGTTACAATTGTACCTCAGTTGCATTATTCTCCATAGAGAATATGCCAGCATATGTATTCTTATGGAATTGCATAATAAAGTATTTTTTATGCCTTATTGTGGATGTAGTTCATTGATCGAACCACATAAATCATTGGTGTCTTCATTAATTTATATTTTATTTTTGATCAAATAGCTATGCTGTTGTTTGTATTGGTGGCTAATGTTTATGTTTGGAGACTGTTGTTGCTGTTGGGTTCATGCTGTTATTCAACATTAAAAAACTTCAATAAATTTCTTTCTTCAACAATTCTATTGAGATTTGAAATTAAAAACTTTTTTATTCTCATTTGTTGCCTATAGTTACATCATGTCTAAAGAGATTGAAGGGAGCCAGTCTGCAATGTGGGATAAAAAAGTAACAAATATTTTTTTCAATCTTTGTATAAAAGAAATAGAACTTAAGAATAGGCCAACAACATATTTTAATAAGGAAAGGCGGAAAAACATTGCTAAGAGATTCAAAGAATTGACTGGCATGGATTACGACAGGCTTAAATTTAAAAACAAATGGGACCAATTAAAGAAGGAATAGAAAATTTGGAAGGAGTTGAAACGTAGATCTACCGGTTTGGGTTGGGATCCGATTAAAAGGAAAATTGATGCTCCAACTGAATGGTGGGATGAAAAATTAGAGGTAATTTTATATCTAATCCATGAATTGTTAGATTCACAAATTATTTTCTTTAATTATAATTGCCTAACTATTCCCTCTAAATGTTACATCAAAGGCAGTACCTACAGCAAAAAAGTATAAACAATGCAGAATTGAGCCAAATTTGAAGAAAAACTGGAAGTAATGTTTAAATGGGCTGTCACAATGAGAAAGTTTGCTTTCAACCCTAGTGAAAGCAGTTTTACAGGGATACCAGATGAATTCACACCTGAGCCATTGACACCTGATAAAGAAGTGCCTAGCATTAACCAGAGGGATATGAGGGAGTCCAACACAATTTTAAAGAGGCCCAGGATTGCTAAGAAAAATAAAGAGAAGCGACATTTTGTGAACACCTCCTTCAATCGTTTCATTGAAGCTTTTACAGCTCCACCTATCTCTGATGCTAGCATATTAGACTGTCTGAGGCTTTTCGATACTTATCTTGAAGTTGTGGTCGATCGGCGATTTCACGCACAATGTGTGAAAAAACTTGAGGATTCAACTCAAATAAAAAATATTCATGGCGCTAGAGCCATAATTGCATCTTGAATATTTATGAGTTTTGGTCGATGAATGATTTTTTTTTATGGATTGTATATGTATTATTTGCACTAATTGAACTTCTACTTATGTCGTTTATTTTTTAAATGTTTGGAACTTTGAATCATGTACTCTTTTTTTTAATATGTTTTTACCTTCTACATATGTAGCCTTTTATTTATAAGTTGAGTGTTATATGTTCTGAACATATTATGTTTAGACCTTCTACATATGTAGTCTTTTTTTTATAAAATATTTGTAATCTCTTATATATTAATTATTGTTGTAGGCATTTCTTATTATGGACTCATTATCTTTATATTTTAAATCATTTAGGATGGATCCGCAGTGTGAGCTTCGTAGAAGAATGGCATTTGCTACAGCTGTTGCGATATTGTTGTTGAATTATCACCGGCATAGCACTGCTCGCATTCCCCACATGACATCCACTTTTGTTGGAGATAAATGGCTTGGTGAAATGCTTTCTGGCCATCCAATAAGGTTTAGAAATATTTTCAGAATGCTTTTCAGAATGACAAGGATCTTCTGCACGAGTTATTTATAAATCACGGCCTCCACGGTTCTTCTAGAATGACGTGTAGGGAGGTGTTGGAGTGTAGGGAGGTGTTGGCTATAACACCATACATTCTGTCATAGAATGAATCAATTTGATAAGCTTTCAAAAGATTTATGCATTCTTCTGAAACAATTAGTCGTTACTTTTTTAAAGGGATACAAGTCTTGTTAGCTTAGAAGCACAAATAATTAAACCCGAGGATCCATCATTTGCTACGACTCCAAAACAAATTGCTAATGATCCTTGGTACAAGCCATATTATGAGTGTTTTTATTTTATTACATGCCATGCTTTCACAACATTATTACTCTCTAACGAACAATTAAACAGAAAATTAAACAGAACTGTAACAGAATTGTATTGGTGCAATTGACGGTACACATGTTGATGCCCGAATACCCAACCACGAGAAGGTTGCATACATCGGTCGGAATGGTTCAACAACTCAGAATATCATGGTTGTATGTGACTTTAACATGTGTTTTACTTTTGTTATGGCGGACTGGGAAGGGAGTGCACATGACAGTCAAATTTTCTCCTTTGCCACTAGGAATAGATAGCAGTGTTTCCCTCACCCCCCATCAGGTTAGTCTTGTTTTCAAATTTATATATTTAAGTAGGTTATATTTTTTATTAACAGTGTTTTTCGTACCAGGAACATATTATTTGGTTAATGCAGGATATCCTATGCAAAGGGGATACCTGAAGCCCTACTCTGACACAAGATACCATCTTCCTGATTTCGAGTGAGCTAGTGACATAGTCCATGGTAGAAAAGATATGTTTAATATGCGCCACTCATCTTTACACGTAGTAATTGAAAGAACATTTAGAGTTGGAAGAAGAAATGGGTCATCCTATGTGATATGACGTCGTATCCTTTCCAAAAGCAGGTGCATATTGTGGTTGCAACAATGACACTACATAACTTCATCCGAAGGCATTCCTTACGATCAGATACAGACTTCAGTATGACTGACAATGATGAACAAAATGTTTTCAAGCATCCTACATGAATTGTTGGTGGGCGTTCATTACTTGAGGATGATATAGACTCAAATGAATTTAGAGATTATGATGTTGAAGGGTTGGTTAATATGATTTCTTTAAGGGAGTCTATCATAGATGTTATCTGTGGTTGCTAATCTATCAAGTTTTTCTTTAAAAAAATTAAAGGTCTATATTCATATGCATTTAATTTTGGTTTTTTTAAAAGATCTTGAGATGACATTTGATTCTTTTATTTTTTTCACAGTCATACCAACATGACTTCTAGGATATCAGTTACAGACAAATGTATTTTATGTTATTGTGGACTACCGTCTCCGTTGCTCATGTCACATCAGAATCATAGCTTTGTGAGGTAGTTTTACGGTTGTACCAAGGGCGTTTCAACTAGTTGCGGTTTCTTCTAGTGGGCTGATAATCCCACATATTACACTGCCAGCACTCATGCCAGCAGTCATGGGAATCCGGTGTTTTCTCAGGTTGACAGTACAAATGAGGATAAACGTAGTTAGAGTCTGAAATTAAATATTTTCATATTTCTCATTATTATTGTACTTGTATTGGTGCCTTTTTAAGTTCTCCTTGTACACATGAGGATGTGAGAACTGTATGTAATCTCTTAGAACTGATCTGTGATGATCGTATGCTTCTGTAGTACATGCTTCTGTTCTACCAATAAGAAATTTTGAATAAGCTGCCCCAAACAGTTTTATTAGATAGGGGCAGGAATGTCATTTAACCACCAATAAGCTATTCTGAATAAGCTGCTCCAAACAGCAAGGCAGATTATTCTGATAATCTGCAAATTATCATATTATCAGAATAATCTGCTTATCAGCAGATTATAAATAATCAACAGCTATGCCAAACATACCCTTATTGTGCTTGAGAGTTATGATTGTTAGTGTTGTATTGTGTTTGCATTAGTGTGGATTGATCAGTTTGATTGATGATTGGTAGATGTGTGGATTGTTAGTGGTTTGATTTGATTTTTTTGTGTCATGAGGGAGGTGATTCTTTAACTTCTTATTATGGATAAACTTATATGTTTTTTTGTAGTATTTTGATTGACGAGTCCACTATGACTTGAGTCTCACTCGGACTTAAGTTTTACAAGAGAAATCATTAATTTTAACAGCGACAATTCCATCTCATTTTTATTACTTCTTTTCTGTGACGTTGTTTCATTTGATAGGAGCAGCTAACCTATTTGATGAGTAACATGTGGATGAATTTAAACTATCCTTATAACTACTAGAGGCGCTTAATTAAGCGATATGGTGATGTCTGGTTTTGGTGCTCGAGAACCAATATATAAGGGATAATCTTATCTTTGGGATTAGAGTCTATAAAAACTTTTAAAGTACCTAATTTGTCTATGTAGTGATTCCATTAAAAATTTGAAATAAGTTAGTGAGATGCAATGAGTTATAGGAAGAATTGACCATATTTATCATGTGTGTTGGTGTTTGTGTTACAATAATATAAAGATTTGAAGAACACATAAATATATAAATTTCTAAGTCAATACATGTTCTACTTGTTAAATATTTTTTTCAATTTTATTGAGCATGTTTTGGTTTAGATTTACTTTCTATTGAATATTGTTCTATCCTGATGAATACTTGTAAATGTTTTTGATAGATAGAATTTCTGAACTATTTTTCTTTCTGCTTATATTTTCTGTATTGAATGTTATACATGTTTAAAATCAACTTTGGGGGTAGGAAGAAAAAATATTTTAAAGTTAGTACACTTCCTTTTAGTTTAATATTATTGCAAGCATGTTTTAGGCTAGGTTTACTTTCTCCTACAGTCATTCTATCCTTACTATGCACGTCTATGAATTTGATAGGATGTTGTAGTAGTTAGTAGATTCAATTTTTAAGGTTTTAAGGTAATTTCAATTTGATAGGCACGGGATCATTCTATCGGCCGAGATCTTAAGGTTTGAAATTAGTAGTTAGTAATTTCAAATTGAAATTAGTAGTTAGTAATTTCAATTTCATAGGCCGAGATCTTAAGGTTTTAGTGTGGATGGGCACGGGATCATTCTATCGGGGACGATGATGGGGAGCCGTTCGATCAAGCGTGTATCAAATGGATGGGGGAGATCGCGCCGGACAACACTTCAGGTGGTGAACCGCGGGCCGAGTCAGCAGCTACGTGGACGACGGCGTCCAACCAGAGCGCGCCACGCATGCCTTCGGAGTTGCCTAGGATCTAGTCAGCACGTGCTGTTTAAATAGATAAATAGAGTTTTTTCCTATTTATTTAAATACCCTTAACTTAGAAAATACATAACTTTGTGTAGAAAAATCACAAAAA
>NW_018251227.1:43800-44350 GCF_001263595.1 Phalaenopsis equestris | reverse complement strand
CAATTAGAATATTTTTCCTGATTTTCTAAATAAAGATATTGAATTTTAAAGCTTAAAAATAACTTTTAAAAGGCTAAAAATAAGTTTTCACTAAAATAATTCCAATAAATCAAAGAAAAAATAGAAAAATATAAAATTTGTCCCTCTGAGTTCTCTGACCTTAGGGAAATTTTTCAAAAATACAAAACTTAATTTTCACCACTTAAAATATTTTATTTTTATTAAATAACCCAATACATAAAATAATTCTAATAAATCACAAAGAATTCAAAAAATTATGAAATTTGATCCAAAGGGTTCTTTGGTCTAGTTCTACCTCCAGTAAAAAGTTCAAGGGATTTTAATTTACCTTGCTCAAGTTAGGAATTTTCTTTGAAAAATCCTATTTTTGCATAAAAATAATTATATCAATTAAATTAAATTTTGAAAAATCACATTTTCTTCTCTGATGTTTCAATTGACCCATGACTGAGATAGGATAAAAATTTTAACATCATTTGAATTGAATTTGACAAATTATGAAGTGTTAGAGCCTTAGGGGCAAATGTGT
>NW_018251227.1:34017-43076 GCF_001263595.1 Phalaenopsis equestris | reverse complement strand
GTGAGAGGGAGGCATGGACCTGCTTCCCCCTCCTAACTTGTTGGATAACTCAGAGGCCTATTAAACTTAATATTCTTTGCTCAATGGAATCATCCTTAATTAAACTTTTTAAGGACTCACCAAGATATGACATAGGGTTAGGAATATCATCAAAACTTTATTTTCCCTACTCTTCATAAATGCCCTCACCTAAATTTTTAAGTTTCAGGTGGTGGAACGAGAAGACTCGCCAGGTACGCTTTTACAGTTTATAGTACCGTCTTCCTTCTCCCTTTTCCTTACATGTTTGATGCTTGCGTTTACCTACATAAACTTGCATGTCAACCATAACCATAACCAAAACCCAAAATTAAAAATGAACCAAGATAAAATTCACTGCCACAACATTCAAAATATAAAACAACTCAAAATTTAATCACAAACATCACACAAAACCACAACTTCAATTAAATTAAGATATCTCTATCGGATGATCGGGAATCCCTCGAAAGAGGTAACCTACGGTTGCTAACGAGGCTTCCAAAATAGTGGTGTCGGAATGAGGAAGCCGTGGGATCCTAACCGGTGTTGCTCTAATCAATTTTAAAATCACCCATGAAAATTTAAAGAACTACAACCATAGGGCCACCTGATTTGACATCATAACTTGACACCCTAGAAAACTCAAACTCGTCACGGCAAGGAGCTTGAAGCTAGCATGGTGGGCAGCACGACCATCTTCAATAGCAAAACATGACTTCACCAGCTAAACCAATTTATTCCTTAGAATTAAACAACCAAGCAATAAGGTTTTGAGGTTGTCTGCTTATGCAACATAAATCCTCACCTCATTTTTATGCATTTGTATAGCTCTGCTGTACAATTTAAGCCCTAACTCATTTTAGGATTCTGAGTTTGTCGTTCGTCACGACCTAAATCCTCACATCTTCCAGGCTATTTATGTGATTGCTTCACACAAATTGTAAGCCCTAAATAATAAGATTGGCAGGATGAAACATTTAAAGTAACATCGTCCTCAAAATTGAAGGCAAACAGTAGGATAGTTTGAGAAGTCACTAAGGCTCTCCTCAAGATTTGTGATTCCTTTGGATTCTACAATAAAATGTTCCAAATTTGAACCAATCCCCTTTCACACCTCTATGTCCAATTTTGTTGAAGAGTCCTACTCTTTGAAATTCCTTGAAGATAATATGTCCTGATTTTTATCGAGAGTCTTCTTAGGTGACTTTGGTCATTTAGAATGTAATTAACTATAGGGGCTTGTGCTTATAGGAAGCATGTCCAAACCCAACTTAATATAAACCCTATTTAATCCTTTATATTAAATAGGGGAACTTGTCGGCAAATACAAAGGTTTCGCAGACCAAACGGACGTCATACTTGATTGAGCCTCATCCTCAAGTCTTGTGTTTATCCTTCGGGATAGATACAGGATTTGAGGTACAATGCTCTTTCATTTTAAACTATGAAAACTATGGGGTCAATTTGACTTCATACTTCAACGTCCTTCCAAAGCGGGCGACGGGATTTCGATTCCGATGACCGACAAGCTTCTTACAGGCAACCCCATAAACCATCCCCGAAATAACACCGACACCACCAAAATTAGCCCTTCTCAAGCTTCCCGACCTAGACTTCGACAAAAACCGTGCCACCCTTTGATCAAACTCCTACACAGACCCAACCACAGATCAAATTGATTCTTCGAGAACGCTTTTGGGACCAAGACGAAGCTCAAGAACCAATCCAATTGAGGCTACTCCTCTTGAACAAAGGTATGGAGCAAAACCCCCAAATTCGGCTTTAGTTTGAGCGATTGTGAAGAAAAGTTTAAATTCATACTTATCTAGTTATATAGATGTGTTTGTATCACTTAAATGAAGGTGTAGGAACAAACCTTGCTTAATTTGGTTGAGTATCAAGCGAGATCTTAGGGTTAGAAAATGATTGGTTCTCGGGTTAGAGCGTGTTTGGGATGATGAACCGAGGCTGTCCATTTGCGCCTGTATCAAACAGACGACTTGGATGTGATCGAATGAGAGAATGGGTCCTGAATGCGGAGCTGAAGAGGCACTGATGTGGATGGCAGTGGCAATTTAAATGTCAACGCATGGAGCTTCGATAGGTACGAGGTTGACACGACGACTAATGTGGATAAGTAGAAAATTAAGGGTATTTTCTGATTTAAATAATTATAAAAACTTCAAAAATCCTTAACTTAGTTTAGAAAAACACTACAAATAAAAAAAAATGCCCATGTACTCAGTGAATAGAGAAGAATAATGCAAACTAAAAACAAAATTAAAATACTTTCCATGTATTTATTTTTAAATTAATTAAATACTTCAAAGCTTATTTAAATCATAAATAATTAAGAATTAATCATAAAAATGTGAAATTTGGTGGGTTCATTACTCACATGTTTAGGGATGTTCTCTAATTTTTTCAAAGTCAAAGGGCAACTCTAACATTAGAAACCCTAATTTTCAAATCAAATTACCCTTATTTTGCTTAAAATACTTATAAAAAAATAAAATATTAGTCATAATATTATAAAAATTGGTTTGGTGGTTGTTTTGTGGTCAGAGGAACTTAAAAAAAATAAAAATTTAAATTTAAAAAGTTAAAGTATATTTTCCCATTTTAAAATTAAGAAAATCACCAAAAAAAGAAAAATAGAAAATAATTCAAAGAATCACCAAAAAGAACCAAATTGGTGGAAATGACCTTAGAAACTCCTTAAAAAATTTCAGAGTCATAAAAATTATTTTTATTATAAAAATGTATTTTCTATGTAAATAGGTATTTTTGCTTAAAATATTTATAAAAATTATAATATTAATCAAAAAATTTTGAGAGGTGATTTGGAGTGTACTTTAAGACTAGAGCTACCTAAGAAAAATAAAATGGAGGTTAAAATAAAAAGTTTTATTTTAACATATTTTTTCAATTAAATATTAATTAAAAATACTAAAATATCACAGAAATATCAAAATATGCCAAAATGTCATAAAATGACTTTAAATTTTTTTAATAAATTTTTGGGATTATAAAAATGTATTTTAAGTAATTAATTATATTTTCCTATATTTTTTACTTAAAAAAGTTACAGAAAACAAAATAAAAATTAGAAAAATTCAAGGTCCTCTCATGTATTTTAATTAACCCATGAACAACAGTTTAACAACGTTTCAAAGTCATTTGAATTAATTAGAATGAATTATGAAGGAACCCTAAGGGTAAAATGGCAATTATGAAATTTTAAGCCCTAATTAAATTTTAGGTCATATTGATCGTAATTGATTCCCTATGATTCTTGAAACATAGGGGTTTTCAAGCTTAGAAATCAATTCACATTATCCTCTACAAAAGGGTAAAATTACAATTAATCAAATTGTTATAGATTGGAAGATAAGCATATCGGGTGATTCTAATGTGAGGGGCATGCGATGGAAAGTCAATAATTAACTACATTGAACCTCTACATTAATTGTTAAAATTACAAATCTACCCATTAAAGATCTAACAGCTTGGTAGTGAGCTAAGATTGATTTAAAACTATCCAAATGGATTAGAAAAGAAAGAACATAAGAACATAACTTATCATAACACACTACAAGTTCACTTAAGTGATTGAGCTCACCCTTGGGTTAACCATCTGTTTAAACCTCAAACATAATAAGACAACTAACTCATAGCCTACTCATGGGTTAATTAAGATATTTACTGAATACAACTTAAAGACAACATAATTAATTGTAGGATGATCAATTCAACAATCTAATATGACCAAAATAGACTTAAAAAGATTTAGGAGATCTCAAGTTTGTTTAGAGTTGTCCTCTGGACATTCTTGGGAAATTTTGGATATTTTAGAGGACCTCTCAGTTTGCTAAAATTTTTTAAGAGAAATTATCATCAAAGTGAAAACAATCATTAATACCAAATCAACATAAAATTGTAAAGGACCCACCAAGTTATGAGTCAGGACCCGTTAATTCACAAATCATTACTAACCCAGTGCTCAAGGGTATGAGCCTTGGATAAAGTTTCTAAGCCCTTGTGAGAAATTGGGGATATTTGGTGTGGCCACATATGGTCATCAGACTGGTGCAAGTCTGAGGTTCAGGTGGTAAGGGTGATGAAGACATGGCTTATGTGTGTTTGATGTGGGACGTTAGAGTAGTATCTCCTACCGTTGACAATCTTTAGAGATGGGATAGGACCGACGATACTATTCACCAACCCTTGATAAGAAATTATCTCTTATATTCTCATGTTGTAGGTAATTTTAGTCCGATTAGACTGATTAACTCATAGACAATCTTAATTTTCCAAAACACATTTAAATATAATCAAAATATGCTTTTCTTAAAATATCACTACTTTTGACAGCTAAACAAAACTTTATATTCATGAAAATGTAATAGAATTTTGAATGCAAAACTATTTAAGCCCACTAATTAATCATCTTAATTAAGCTAGAACATGCCCTTCTGAGATTGTTTGGCTAGTAGATTGTGTCCAAGGTTGGAAGCACACAACCCAGCTCCGAGCCTCCACCTTTACTAATTTCTTACACCTAGACTTGGTCTTCTATATGTGCCATGTAGTTTTATATATTTGTACTCTCCCTACACTTTACTTAAAATTTATGAACATTAATCTACTATAATTATGGTACCGACCCCCATTTTGCCACAGTAGCAGAGACCCAAGTACACATTACATTTACACATTTTTTTACTACAACAATCTCTTTTTTCTCTGTACTTTTGCATTGATTTATATAATTGCAAGACTATCAGGGTAGAGAAAAATAGTCGGTTTACCTAGGGTGGATCACTACATAACCTGAACACATACCTTTTAATTAATTGGATTAACAATAATTGAAAGAACAAAAACTTAAGACCTAAAATACTAAACCCACAGCAGTTATCAACAAGGAGCTTGAAGTAAGCTAAAGCAGATGGAGGAAAACAATCTACAACAACTAAAATTTCCCTAGAATTAAACAACAAGCCATATAAATTCAAGGCAGCTCATATAGCATGATGTAAATCCTCAAAAATTTTATGCTCTTACATAATCATGTTGTGCTATCTAGGCCTAAACTCACTTTATGCTCCAAGGTCATGGTTCCATATGAAATAAACCCTCATATCCTTCAACACTATTTGCATGATCGATATCATGTAAATATAAGCCCTAAAAGATAAAATTGGTAGGATGAAACATCAAAGTAAATAGTTTTTTTATATTGAAGCCTCATAATAAGATAGTTTGGGAGGTCATCAAGGTTCTCCTCAGGATCCATGACATCTCCCACTTTTCTTCCTTTAGATTCCTAAAATAAACTTTTCATATTTTGATCCATTCACCATTTGATTTTCCATGTCTGACCATAAAATTCTAATCTTTGAAATTCTTGAGGACAAATAACTTTGATCATCATCGAGAGACTTATCAGGTGACTTCAGTCATTTGAGATGTAATTAACTATAGGGGCTTGCTTCTATATGGAGCTTTAGAACCCATGCAATATAAATTCTATCTAATTTCTATATTAGATAAGGGAATTTGTAGATCAACCATAAAAGGTTTTGCAGACCGAATGTATGTCATAATTTTATTAGTTTATTTAATCCAGTCTCACTATCAAGTAATGTGTCTATTCCTCAGGATAGGTGCATCACTTGTGGTGTTGTGTTTGTTTATTTAAACTAATAAATGAATGAGATCTTGTTAATCTCATTTTTCAAATATTAAACACAATTTAAAAAAAAAATTACGCATATATTAAATTAAATCAAAATCCATATTTTCTAAAAATTTTGAACGACAATTTACAACGATTCTACTCTCCATTATGATCACAAAATTTTTTCTTCATACATCAGTAATGTGTCAATGTAGCTCATTGTATAGATTTCCATTCATTCATTATCATGCTTTGCTTATTTTTTTCTTGGGTAGGCACGGTCAACTCTCCTTTGATTCCAGAACTGTCTGTTTAACCATCCTTAAATAAGGGGGTTCAGAAATCTTTAAAGTTTGATGTGGGGTGGGACCCCTATTAAGTGTGCAAGTGAGGTGCATTGTGAATTTAGCCTCACACTGGGTCCTGATTTCACTTTTACTCCGTGTCTCTCGGGTTTGACTTGTTGTTAGCAAGTTCAACCCAATTTTTACTTTTGTACTTTCCGTTTAAATATCAAAATTAAGGAAAATTTCTTTAAACCTTAACATCAATAAAATATGAAAGCCACACTCTAACTAAGACAAAAATATCAAAAAAAAAATAAAAGAATTAAAAAATAATACACAGAAATTAAACTCAAAAGAAAGATATATAGAATTTCCTAATTCACAGGACGATCTTTGCTAATTTTAGTGTTTTCACTAGAATTTCGAAGTATAGGTCATTGCTAATTATTAGAACTTTTGAATTGATAGCTACGATGGCACCACCAAAGTTGATATTTTTATTCAATGGAATTGTGCCCCCATGAGAAAGTTGTGCTCTACCATGGAGCGATGATAAATTTTGGTACCGATATCAACCAGGTTAAATTCATCTTCAGAAGGTGTCGTATGTGATCATAAAGATAGTCCCACCAGAAATTACTGAACCTACCGTTAAATAAGATTTGAATGGTAAGTCTAATTTCCCTAAAATCAAGAAGCACAGAATTAGGAGACCCCAATTAGGTTCGTTGCTCTCGTATCTATGAAATCTATTGTTCACATGCCAAGAAGTGTCGTCACTGCTACTGCCATTGGATTTATCGTCACTGCACCAACTATTCGGTTTGATAAAGGAAAGGAAATTCTATATGAGAAGATTCTGATGATGCAGTTGTTCCTGCCCAACCAATGATAGAGGTTGGGTCTAGTTGGAGAAATGTGCCATTGACTAAGGCACAGAGAAGAAACTGCAGCCAAAAAATTCTGAAAGTAATAAAAGCCAATACTAGAAGATTGGCTCTCATTGAGACAACTCCTCACCTAGAGGAGTTGAGCAGCATGAAACCTCATCTCTCCTTAAAGGGAGTAGGTTTCACCCCTTATCAGCTTCTACTAGGGAGGGGAGCTTTTATCAAACTGCCCTTACGCCACCGCCGCTACATGATTGCAAGAGGAAGGGTAGAGGTCCACACCTCTCACTTGAGTTCATTCAATTTTTGATAAGCTATCCAAGAAAGAGCACTGTTCCATCCCCAAGCTTTTGAAAAGTATGAGATGCATTGTATCCCCATAAATAAAGAATAAAATCTTGAGGAAAGACAGGTTTGCACATAAGTTGTAGAAATCACCAAAGACACCACCACCCCATGTTGCTGCAGGTTCCTCTTGGGAGACCGTGTCAATACCGCAACCACCGTCGTGGATACTACTACTGTTAGTTGGAGACCTGTAGAGTGTAGATCAACTAAGTCTTTTCTAGGTCTGAGAGTTCCTTCTGCCATTACTTTTGAAGAATCTCCAAGGAGTAATGGAAAAAGATCATTTACTACTGTATCGGATCCAAACATCAGAAAACACACTTCCTTTTGACACCATGTCACTACCGAGACACCCCATCTCAAAGCATCAATGCCAAAGAAGAAAGTGTTGGTACCTGATCCTGACTTTTATATGTTAATTCAATGTATGTGATTACATCTTAATTTTTCCTTACTTATAATTCTTACATTGCAACGGTGCCAAAAACTTGATCTCTAGCAACACCTAGGCAAGAACTTGACTTTGAAGAAAATAAGAATACAATTATTATATTTAAATATAAGATATTATGCAAGTATATGTATTGTTATCAAGTAATATAGGAATTTTTTATTAAGCCCTAAATATCAAACCCACAGGAAAAACTTACAATATGTAACAAAAATTAGAAGAAATTAGATAATGAATTCTACTTAGAAAAATATTCTTACTCAAACTATAGATACTATAATAGGAATGAAAATTTGATTTTTTTCGTAATTTTTGATAATTAAAAGTAAAATAAACAACTAACTAAATTTAACTAGATATTTGTAAGATAAAGGTAATATAATTAAAATATAGTTTCCCTTATCATGATTAAGTAACAAGTATAGGAATTATTTTGTTGAAGTATTCAAATTGTGTTATGCTAAATAGGAGCAATAATATTCCTTACCTACTAGAGATGCTATTAAGAATATTTTCTAATTTAAAGTTCGAATAGTCTTCAAGATTGGTTAGGTTAGGAAAATAATAGCTCTCACTCTAGAGTTCCCTCTTCTCCCTCTACATGGGTGTTGACCTCACTTTTGGTTGAGGTCTAGAAATTTCTTTAGTAGCCTAGGTCTAGCCATAGGACTTTCCTACTGACTAGTCTTAGAAAACTAGAAAAGGTACCCTCACCATTAGAAACTCAAAACTCTTCTCTTTAATCAACTTGAAGTTCCACATATTGGTCCTAACCTCTAGCGCTTAGTAGGTAAGATCATTATGAGGGAACTCAAGGAGAGTTCCTATAAGGCTACTTGACCTTAGGATTGACCGTAGATGTTGATTTGGAGCTAAGGTACACCATAACCTCACCATACCCTCACCATACCCTCACAATACCCTAGATAAGACCAATACATGGGGAACCAAAATGGAGATTGCATTGGTCCATGACATATTCAAAATGGTTCTCTACCCAATTGTACTTGAAATGCCCAACTTGGCCTTTTGCCCCTAGGCACCTCCAAATTACCTAACTGCCCTTGGGACCCAAATTTGGCCAAAATTCCCAAATTTTGCCAGAATACCTAAAATTGATCAAAACTCATTCCAAACACTTTGAATACATCCAGATTTGCAAAAACTGACAAAAATTTCCAAAAATGGCCAAATTACCAAAATGCCCCTCCATGGCCCAAAAATCCAAAAATTCCAAAAATTCCCAAAAAATCCCAATAAATCCAAAATATTCTCAATTTAATTTTGTCCAACTACACCATGGTCCAATTTCATCAATTTAACCATCTTTGACCAAAACCCCAAATTAGCTCTAATATTGGCTAACCACCCAAATCTCA
>NW_018251227.1:32686-33384 GCF_001263595.1 Phalaenopsis equestris | reverse complement strand
ATAAAGAGAGGGTTAAATCAAAGTACTTGCCATACCACATGTCAATACCCTATGGTGTCATTTTTACTGCTCATTATAAGCTTTAACCATGACCCAAACCTTGGTTAACCACTTTAACCAAAGCTAAAGCCCAAAACCGTAAGCCCCCACATGTCCAAAACCCAAATTCATGCCAAGAAGCCACCTCAGCCTAAATTAAGTCGAGAGCTTCTCTTCTTAACACCTAAGCAGTGGGCCAACCCCTCAATTGGCCAGCCAAGCTTCCCCCTGGCCAATTTCTATAAAATACCCCCCACGGCCATAAAAAGGGAAGTAAGAAAATTTAAGAAAATTTTTCACGAAGGCCTCCCAAACTCCTCAGAGAACTTCTTTAAGAGTTCCTTAACACAATACAATCCATTTCCCTCTCCCAATTTCACCACAGAAATCAAATTTTGAGTTTGAATTCCTGCCCGAAACTAGGACAAACTTCAATCCTAACCTACACAGTACCAAAATTCAAATAAATTGGCTCTACCCCTTCACAACAGTGAAGGAAGCCAAACCTCCATCAATTCCCCCTCTGAAATAGCCTCTACCGTAGCTCTCAACCAACACCCAAAATCGGCTGTGGTCGAAATCATACATAGGCCTTACAACAGAGCCAGAGGCTTCATCCCTAAGCTCTTTGGGACCCAACGAAGGTGTGAAGAATCTCT
>NW_018251227.1:31525-32501 GCF_001263595.1 Phalaenopsis equestris | reverse complement strand
GTGGCTGTTCGATGGATCCGATGATCCAGTCAGCCCGCGGTTTGAATAAATAAATAGGGGTATTTAAAAAATTCAAAAAATACCCCTAAACTTCAAAAATCCATATCTTTGCATAGAAAATTCATAAAAATAAATTAAAAATACTTTCTTGCTCAGTGAACAGAGGAGAATCATGTGGAATTATTTTGACATTAATTTGATGCATATTTAATTTTATAAAAATCAATTAGTGTTAGGGGTTTTTCAATTCTCCATTCATATTAGATTATCACCTTGACTCCAAATTTTTATATGTTGTAGCCTCTACGTAGGTGCACAATTTCAGTATTTTTTCAAAGACATAGGGGATCTCTAGACCAAAAACGTAATTTTCTAAGTTTTTATGTACTTTCTACTCAAATAATTATAGAAAATTGTATGTGGCTTAGAAAGTTCTATAAAAATTTATGTAAGTTTCCTATAGCCATAATAGTCTTAGGAAATAATTTCATAATTTTTAATAATCAAAACATCACTCTTTTTTAATAATCAAAACAATCAAAACATCACTCTTTTGAGCAAACCTTAGTTTGCTTAAAACATTTAATTTGAAGCACACAGAGATTAAAATCATTGATTTTTATTCTCCATTGTGACTCATAAGTCAAAAAACTCATCATAAAAATTTAAAAGGATTTGAAGATCATTTAATATTTTTAATTGATTTTTAAAAGTGACCATCAAATTTGAAACTTAAATGATTTTTAAAAATCAAAATATAACTCTAAAAATTATGAAACTTAGTTTTCTGAGTTCTCTGAAATTAGGGGGATTTAATAAAAATAAAGATATATTTAAAATAAAAACTTGATTTTTAGGTTATTTTTAATTATTTTTAATAATTAAAAAAATAATAAAAAAAATTAATAAAATATTAAACTCATGGAAATTTCCCAAATTATTTCCTAAACACTTAGGAATCATTGGAATATTTCTC
>NW_018251227.1:29587-30215 GCF_001263595.1 Phalaenopsis equestris | reverse complement strand
TGCTCCCTACTCTTAACCTGGTGAATTCCTTATGGATCTACTAAACTTAATATGTTTTACTTAATAATATTATCCTTAAAATTTAAGGACCCCCAATACACAACATAGAGTTAGGAAGGTTTCCAAAACTTTACTTTTCCAGCTCTATAAACATAAACTGCTCTCACATGCATTTTGAGTTGCAGGTGGTGAAACGAGAACACTCGTCAGGTACACTTTTACAGTTTACAGCGTTTTACAGTCTTTCTTGTACTTTCCTACAGCACTTTTATTTATGCTTGTATTTACATTCCTGCATAAAAAAAATAGTAAAAAAAAACACTTGTATGTTAAAAACAAAACAAAACCAAAACCAAAACCAAAAACAAAAACAAAATTTCAAACAAAAATACCTCACAACATGTCAAAAATATAAGACAACTCAAAACTTAATCACAAACATCACAAAAAAAATACAACTTCAACTAAATTAAAACGTCTCTATTGGAAGATCGGGAACCCCTCGGAGGAGGTAACCTACGGTTGCTAACGAGGATTTCCACGGTCTAAATGAAATTATGGAACTCATTAAGTTGAGTTTAGTAAATTAATTTGGACTAAGTGATTCCAATAGAAAATAGTGGTGTCG
>NW_018251227.1:5820-29098 GCF_001263595.1 Phalaenopsis equestris | reverse complement strand
GAGTATTCATAGGTAACTTCAGTTATCTATGATGTAATTAACTATAGGGGCTTGCCCTTATTGGAAGCTTTTCCCGAACCCAGCATAATATAAACCCTATTTAATTCTTTATATTAAATAGGGGAACTTGTCGGCCAATACATTGGTTTTGCATGCCAAACGGATGTCATAAATTTCTTTAGTTTATTTGATCAGCCTCACCCGCAATTCTTGCATTCATCTTTCGGGATAGATACAGGATTTGAGGTAAAGCGCTCTTTCATCTAATCTATGAAAATTATGGGGTCAGTTTGACTTCATTTTTTTCAAAACTAAATTTTTTTTTTAAACGTCCTTCCGAAGAGGGCAACGGGATTTCAATTCTGATGACCGACAGCTTCTTACGGGCAAACCCCACACCAAAAATAGTGCCGACAATGGGGACTAACATCTTGTATCAAAACCTAAAATTATAAATCAAATTGGGGCTTTAGCCTGTCACTCTAAAGTCCTCTAATTCTACACCCTTTAAAGTTTATTTTCCTATTTATTTCCACTGAACCCCATGAACTACGTTCTCATCCATGAAATCAAATGTGATTCTTACCATTTGTTGACTTAAGACAATACCATCCATACAATCTCATTTGAATACCATTTAAAGTTTATTTCCCTCTTTATTTTCACTCAATCATATGAATACTTTCTTATACATACAATCTCATGTGATTCTTACTATCTATTGACTGAGACAATACCATCTCGACAATACCATCTCAATCTCAGATCTTACGTGTTCTCACAATAGGTATTAACATCTTAATTGGCCAAATCAAGAAGTAAATGAAGTACAAGGTTTAAAATCATCACAAATTCTTCCAACATTAAAGACTAATACTTCACACAACTTTTATCCAATACTTAATCACTTATGATTTTAAGAAAAAGATAAAGAAAACTACTCAGAATTCATGGAAAAAATACAACCACACTTAATTTTGAAAGTATAAATCATGCAAATAAACAAGCAGTCTAAATTAAAACCAAATGTAGCCACAAATATAAAACTTATCTTAAATCCTCTCCACCAAAGACTTGAAGTTCCTTTGAATCTCTTCCTTCACTTAAAATACAAACTACAACTTAAAATAAAAAAGAAAAGTGGCGGCGACAGCTATGGATGATGGCGGCGGCAGTGGCTATGGGCAGTGGAGACGATGTGTGAGTGATTGAAATGAGTTTGGCGATGATGGATGATGGCTCTGATGATGGATGGATTCTTTTATACTTTTTCAAAGAGTGCTTTGGTGTCTCTTCAAAATATGTCCATATTCAATAAATCTTCCAGAAGTTGCCTCCTTTCAAAAGCCAAGTGAATGATTTTTTTGTGTCTATTAACTATTTCTCACATTTTCACCAAGGGTCGCTTCAAACACCTCTTCAAAAATTTATCCAAATTCATTTAATCATCAAGTAACTACTTCTGGCACTTACGCGCAAGGTACTGGGCTCTTAAGCATGACCTTCTCTGTTTCACTGGCGCGTAAGTACCAGTTCTGGGTGCATAGGCGCCTCAGTTCAATTGCACACCTTCTTTATTTTTGCTCCAAATTTGATTCTTTTTCACTCATTTCACCATTTTTCATCTATTTGATTGTACCTAAAATAAAGACACACAAATACCTTCCATTATAGCTCAATATCTCAAAAAATAGGTATGAAAATGTGTGCATAAACTCTATATGTTTTAGGTGTATCAAAATCCCCTAAACCTAAAATGTTACTTGTCCTCAAGTGACACTCCAATCTTTCAAAATCAAAATAAGTGGATTATGTAAATGAGTTTCTTTGGGATATTCTAAAATTTTGTCGTAGAAATATAGTAGTCCAATTTAGACAAAATATTAGTTCATGAGACCAACTTAGAGTTTAGAAATTTTTAATGTAAAGAAGTTTGAGAAATAAAATTAAGTTTTCATCTAGTTCAGAAATATTGTAAATTTTCCAAAAATAGAGTTCAAGCATTCTATCTTCTCTATTTAAAAATTTTTATTAAGAATAATTATACTTACTATATTATATCATTTAACATAAGAGTTTCTCAAGTCTTATACTTTAAAAAGATTAGATGTGGAACTAATTTTTTATTAGGCACTAATCCTCAAGCTTCTCTTCCCTTTATTTTATTTTATTATTACTTTTTTGGTGTGGATTACTGTATCTGGATAGTCCTTTAATGATTTTGAATTCCACTCCTTTCCTAAAGCAAAGTTTTGATATAAATCTTTTACTTATAAATATAGTAATAATTTTGAATTTTTTTTTAATAAAAAAAATTTAAGCATTGAAAATAAAAGTCTAACCCTTCTAAATTTTTTCATAATACAATTTCTCCTATTCAATATAGTTACACAATTTTTGTCATTCCCACACTAAAAAATTATTAACTTTAATTTTTTCTTTATTAATATAGGTTTTAACTAAATTTTTTTACTCATTTCTATATTCAAATTTTTATTTCCCTAATCCAACTGCATATACATAATCATTTTTTTAAATTAAAATCAAATTTTATTGGAGCACATTTGAGAACAATAAACTTCAAGTTTTAGAAAGTTTTTCATCCCCCCTTCCCCAAAACTTAAACTTTTAATAAGATAAAACATTTTAGCATGATATATATGTAAAGGTAGGAATGAAAACTCAAAATAACATGCTTACATAATTTTTTACATCCTAAATATTCAAGTACAACAATTAAAAATAGAAGTAAAAATTTAATTGATCAATTTTTATTTAATTTTAAAATATAGAGATTCATTAGACTTATATGCATTGGAGGATAACATAAAAGCAAACAAACACACTAACAAGCATTCAAAACTACAACCTAAAGAAAATACCTGGTTGCAAATTGAAATTTTAAAACATGAAGTTCTTAAGTGAAAGTTAGTAATATTCTAAACCTAACCAAGATTAAGGATTAAGTTTAACATAGACTAACAAAATACACTAAAAAACACAGTTATCAGAATTACTACCACAAAAACAAAATATAACTACTCACAATAACATAAATACATCACAATCATGTCTAATAGAACAAGACACAACAAAAATAACAGTCTCAACAAGTACAACTCCAAACAAAACAACTGTATAGTATAATTGTTCCACAAAAAATTTGCAACAATAATAAAAACTAAACTGCATTACTCAATCTAATCTTCTTCCTCCTCATTAGCATCACTATCTTCACTATGCCAAAAAGCTGTAGGCTCATATGATGGATATTTTGGATATGGAGGGAAAATTATACTATGGCCACCTCTGATGAGGTTTTCCAATGATGAGTGTAATTTCTCCTCATAACCACTATGTCTCCTCATATATCCATTCATATGATCTAAAAAATTTTCTAAATTTATTACTTTATCCGCAGTAGAATTAATGTTCTCTAACATTCTTTGCAATAAATGTGCTTGCAAATCAGATCCAAAAGCCTGACCTTGTGATGTTGAAGCATGTGAAGTAGAAGCACTAGAAGTATAGGCACCTAAAATGCTAGAAAATCCACCTCTCCAGCCAAAGATTGAGTGATGAGAATAAGACTTCACATTAACACTTGTAATAGACTTTAATGGTTGTAGTATCTCTTCTCAGCTATGAAATCTAACACCTGCCTGCTCCCATAATGAAAAGATCAAAGATGCAAATCCCAAACCTGTAGTAGTAGCAACGATGAAAAAAATTTGTGACAGTCTCATAAATCAGAGCTCCACCTCTAATGGGATTGAATTGCTGAATGAAATAGCTTAAGGTAGCTCTATCTTGAGTCACTTTGCTGAGGTGGTTGGTTGGTAGCAGACGAGCAGAAATAAAGTAGTGTCACGCCTTTGATGTGACATCTAAATTTTATATAGGGAAGTGGAATCTTCTTTCATTAATGATCTTCCACATTCCTCATTCCTCAGTCAATGATGATATAATCTCATCCAACTCTTCTTTAGTCGGATTATAGTTTGAATAAAAACATAACATACTAGGGGAAACTGGTAGAACAGATTTATTACGTTCAGGGAGAAAGGCACTTGTTTCCCTTAAACCGTGACCATATCATCTTCAACTTCAGAGAGATTTGCATAGAACTCCCAAACAACAGAAATCACAGCCACAACAGAAAAATGACATAAATGCTTCCACTGTCGACGATCAATCAAATCTTCTACTCCTCCACTTGGACTCTTAAAACACCTCTCAGGAATCAGTTTCTTTAACTGCAATGCATCGCTTTTTCTATCCTAAGCTCTACAACCAACAAACTTGTTCGAATCAAAATGGGCCTTCCCTTTACTCCTCTTCATTCTTGGGGCCATTTCTTAAAAATCACAAAAACTCCACAATAAATCCCAAAGTCAACTTTAAATCATTAAACCAAACCCGCAAAAACTTAAAATCACATTTCTATGTATTTTCTATAGAGTTTTCTCAAAATTTCACCATGAATAGTGATTTTCGGTCAAATCCATAATGTGCTCAAAGTACATGGTGAAAATAAAAAATTTTTACATAGAAGTGATGCTCTTACCACAATTTAAGAGGATCCCCTAGCTCTCAAAATCACAAAAATTGAAGGTAGAAGATGAAGTTAGGGTAAAAAAAGAGGTATCCAACTCATAATTTCACTTTAAACCATTCGTAAACCAGTTTACAAGATCCATGGCTTAAGCGCAACTAGTTCGACGCTTAGGCGCCTACCTCTCGGTTTAGCTAGCGCTTAAGCGCAGGGTTTTGGCGCATAGGCGCTAGTGCAAAATTTTGATATTTTTTATTCTAAGTAGAATGCGCTTCTAGCCTAAGTCAACAACCCCTAACTGGTCTTATAAATCCTTAATAACTTATTTCTTCCACTTCAACACTTATCTTTCTCAAATTTCACCAATCTTAACTAATTTGATTCAACACATAATAACTCCAAATTTCACACAAACAAACACTTATATTAATTCACAAACAATTACAAACATGTGCAATACATAATTTCTCAATCCAACGTGTCTTGGATGAAATAATTCTAAACAAAATCACTAAATAAACTTAATATTAATAACACATAAAACATACTTAATACTAGCAGACAACCACTTGACACAAACAAACACTAAATACAGAACTTAATGATTTGATAATTCAGTCAAATCACTTGTCTTAGGATGATAAGCAGTAGCAATTTGGTGGTTGACATGATATTTCTTTAATAATTTCTCCATCATTGCATTTCTAAAATGACTTCCCCCATTACTTCCTTCCTAGGAATATTTCATTTTCAATTATTTTCTTCTTCTCTTCTTGAGAAACCACACCTCCTACTGACTTAAGAACTTCCATCATAATACATTTTTTTCTTTTCTACCATCCTTTTAAAAGTTCCACGCAGAACTGTGTAATGAGGCTTCTTCTTTTATTTACTAGGATACTTATATTTAAAAGGAGATGGAGGTGAACCAACTATTCTGCACATATCTTCTTCCTCTTGTGCAGTAAAATTTTTTTGTAGATTTGGAATGCTGAAAGTTATCATAACTGATGGGGGAAATCATTTTAAAAATCTCATAATGTAGAAATTATTGAAAAAATAGCATATAAACCATAAAATTGCTACTGCTTATCATCCTCAAACAAGTGGTTTGGTTAAATTATCCAATCAGAATATTAAAATATTTTTGAAAAAATCTGTAAATCCAACAAAAATGGATTGGTCAGTCAAACTTGACTATTCTTTGTGGGCTTATAGGACTGCATATAGATGCATATAGAAGACTGCATATAGAACTTCTATAGGAATGCCCCCATATAGGCTAATATTTGGGAAAGCTTGTCATTTACTAGTTGAACTTGAGCATAAAGCATATTGGGAGTTTAAAGAGTTCAATTGTAATTTGAAAAATATTGGTGATAAAAGATTATTACAATTAAGTGAGCTTGAAGAGATAAGGCATGAGTCTTATGAAAGTGCTAAGATTTACATAGAAAAGATGAAGGTGTGGCATGATCGAAGGATTCTTACTAAATATTTTCAGTCAGGACAACAAGTTTTTCAAGTTTTGCTTTATAATGTAAGGTTAAGATTATTTCTAGGCAAACTTAAGTTTAGGTGGACGAGCTCATTTATTGTGATGAAAGTTTATCCTTATGGAGCTGTACATATCAAAGATCCTAAAACTGGGAAAGTATTTAAAGTGAATGGTCATAGACAAAAACTTTATTTTGTAGGGGATCAGTGTAAATTTAAAGATTGAATGATGTTGGGTCAACCAGAATAAGCACTTGTTATGTCAGGTTGACTACGTAAAACCAAGCACTTTGTCGGAGGTAACCCATAGTTATTAGTGTGTTTTTGGCTTTGATTTTTTTTTTTGTGTGATTAAGAAAATTTGGGGTAGTATTTTTTAGACTATTATGTGTTGGTAATGATTTTAAGACTTTATTTAGTGATCTAGTCATGCTAGAATGAGTATTTACATGTTAAGTTGATTGGTGCAAAATTGAGCACTGGCGCTTAATCGCCAATATTCGGCGCTTAAGCATGGATGTTTAAAACCATGTGCAAAATTCAATTTCTAGAAGCTTTAACCACAAATTGGTTAACTTAAACATTCCATGGCAATTTTAGGACATTCCTAGAAGTTATTTGAAGGATTTAGGCCTATAAATAGAAGGGTTTTGTGATGGAATGTCACCCCAAAATTATTTTTAGCCCTAAAGGTCTAAGAGAAAGAGATATTTTGAGAAAATGACTTTATGGGAGATGGATTCAAAGAAAAAGGAAGAGACCATGAGGAATAAATTCATTAGTCAAAGTGCACAGGAGATGTATAATGGTTTCTTAGCCGTTAGTATTGAAGGAATAACAGAAAAGGTCAAAAAAATTGAAACTAGGGTGACTTTACTTGAGACACTTTACTTGAGACAAAGGTAAGACAAAGGTAAATGAAGTTAATACACATCTAGAGCATATTGGATGACAATTAAAAATGTAATTTAGCCATACTAGTTATATGGAGGAAGAGGATAAGACAATGTATCTCAAGCAGAAATAAATTGAAGTAAATTGTATCAGAGCTCGTCACCACCGTCTGTTTTATCAATTCTATATTCTGACTGCCTAAGGAGAGACTAATGAATGATAGAAATTTGTTCCAAAAAATGAATATTGGCATTAAGTTCAATGTTAGAGTTTGTTTGTTAGGAGTCGTTATTTTTATGTATTAGTGTTAAATCTTATTTTTATTGTTTGTCTTTTATGTGTTTAATTGAGTACGTTTGTTTAGTGTTTGTATTTAGGAAAATTTTTTCATCTGAGCCTCTTTGGAATGAGAATTATGTGTTGAATTTTGCTTGTAATAGTTCGTAACTAAATATATGTGTTTGTTTGTGTGAAAATTTTTGTTATTTTAGCCTCGAATCAAATTAGTTATATTGGAGAATTTGAGAGAGAAAAGAGTTAAAGGAGAGAAAAATAGTCATTTGAGAGTTGTAAGACCATTTAACGGTGGTATACTTAGGCTAATATTGCATATTAGTTAAGTTCAAAAATATCAAAAATTGTGCACTGGTGCTTAAGCGCCACAACCCTTGCTTAAGCACGAGGCAACCCGAGAGGCAGGCGCCTAAGCGTCACTTATCCGCACTTAAGCGCCGATTCACAAAAATCGGTTTGTGAATGGTTAAAGATGAAAAATAACCCAGAGAATCACCATTTTTACTCAGGTCATCGTCTTCTTCCTCTCCAGTTCATAATTTTTAAGTTATGGCAAAACCTTTTCATGGAGTTTCTTGGTGGATTTGAGCCAAATTTGCTAGATTTGGATTTCTTAAGGTAAGAGCTTCACTTCTAAGTAAAAATTTTGGAATTTCACCATGTATTTTCAGTACATTTGGAAAAACCTAAAAATCACTATTCATGGTGAAAAGTGAAGAAAAACCTATAGAAGTTGCATAGAAAGTGTAGTTTATGCTTATAGGAGTTAAGTTTAGTAGATTAGACTTGTTTTTTGAAGTTATTGTGGAATTTTGTGAAATTTGGGAATAGCCCCAAGCATGAAGAGGAGTAAGGGAAAGACCCACTTTCATTTGAGCAAGTGTGTGAGTTCAAAAGCTCAGGACATATATAGTGATGATCTACAGTCAAAAAAATTGATTCCTGAGAGGTATTTTAAAAATCCAGGTGGATATGTGAAAGATTTGATCGTTCCCTGACAATGGGAATGATTCTGTTATTTTTCTACTGTGGCTGTGATATCTGTAGTATGGGAGTTTTATTAAAACCTTCTTGTGGCGGAAGAGGATCGAGTCATGGTTAGAGGTAAATTGGTACCTTTTTCACCAAAGGTAATCAACATGTTCTACCATTTAGCGCCTGATACTTTATTTTTGTATGTGAACTGTAGTACAACTGAGATAGAACTGGATAAGATTATTTCATATTTGACTGTTTGAAGGAGACTCTAAGAAATTACAAATGAGAGGAGAGTCAACTTTTCCACTTTAAAGTTAAGTGCACCATCGAAGGCGTGGCACTACTTTACATCAGCTCGTTTGTTACCGACGAATCAACTTAGTGAAGTTATGAGGGAGAGAGAAACGTTGAATTATTGTATTCAAGAAGGTAAGCTTATCATTATTGGAGTTTTGATTTATCAGACTATCATCAGTTCTGCCATTGCTGCTACTACTGCAGATCTAGGATTTGCTTCAATAATCTTTTCTTTGTGTGAGCAGGCTAGTGTGAGATATGATAGCTGGAAAGAAGTGTTGGTACCTCTAAAGCCAATTACAAGTGTAAATGTGAAATCGTCTTCTGAGTACTCTATTTTTGGTTGGAGAGGAGGAATTTTGAGAAGTTATGACATGTCAATGTCTGCTGCATCCACCTCTACTGCTTTGATGTCCGGAAATAAAGTTGTTTAAAATTTATAAAGTTAACTCTGCTTTACAACGGTGCCAAAATCATGATATGGTATTTTATGAATAAGAACGTTAAGCACTTAATGTTGGGATTCTATGCAAGTATATGTATCATTATCAAGTAATATAAGACTGACTTTTTAATATAAGACTTTTTATTTAAGCCCCAAATATCAATCCCACAAGGAAGGTTTAAATTTGAAATGACAAATTAACTAGGAAATTCATAGAAATAAAATGAGGTTACTGTCACTAATTTTGAATGTTTACGATACTATCATAATTAATTACTAGCAAAATTTAAATGCAAAGTTTAAAATAGTAACTACTAAACTATGTTTATTTGATGAAGTTTTCTAATATGAAAAAGCATCTTTTCCACTACAATGAGATGAGATAAATGGTTTATGAGATAAATGGTTTAGATATATATTGTGCCAAATAGGAGCAATTTTAATTCTCTACCCATATTCAGTTTTATAGAAAATAATTGGCTAATCTCTGATTTTGTCCCTAAATTCGTGGGTAGGCTAGGAGGATACTGGCTCTCACTCCAGAGCTCTCACTTCCCTTTCCCTTAAGGCTAACTCTTTCTTTAGTTCTTAAACACTAAGACTGAATTGGGGATTTTAGTCTGTCACCCTAAAATCTCCAATTCTACAACCAACAATGTATATTTCCCAATTTACTTGCACTTAATTCCATGAACGAAATACTCCTTCAATACTCCTTCATGGAATTAATCCTTCATGGAATTAATTGTGATTCTCACTATATTGTAGAACTCATACTCCATTTCCCAGATCATATCTTTCAAAACATATTTTAACAATTCAATTGGCCATCCGGTTAAAATAATTTTTTTTAAAAAGAACAGAGTTGAAAAACCATAACAATTTATTTTACATTTTAAAATTGGCAAATCCAAATATCTCTTCATTTCACCATATCTCAGAGTAGGGAGAAAGATAAATGAAACTACTTAGACTTCATGAGAAAGATACAATAAAACACAAATTTTATATATAAAAGAAAGTTCATACAACAATAATAAACAAATAACACTTATCTGAAACTCTTTCTCAAAGCAAATCCTTTTGTAGCCTTTGTTAAGAAATGTAGGAAAAAGAATCTCTCACTTCTCTCCTTCTCAAACACTCTTAGAGAAGAATTCACACTTAAACTCACCATAAGAACTCAAAAGTATAAAGAAAATAAATGACTAATAGACTCTAAGTGGTTATATGGAATGTTGAATAGCGTGGAAGTGAGTGGAAAGTGGTTGAAGGGTGTGAATGGGCGCAAAGGGAGGTCTTTTATGATCAATTTCGGCTCTAAATAGATCCTAATTTCAGTTTTCCAATAGGTGGATCCAAAAACTTTCAAAAAGCCTCCAAATTCATTGAATCTTCTAGAAATAGGGCCTGCACCAACACTGGCGCCGTTGGCGCTAGTAGACATTTAATTAAATCTATGTTCTCTATCAATTAGCACCGTCAGTCTGGCACCTTCGGTACTGAACATTTCTTCTGAAGCTCCATTTTGACTCCAAATTCCATCCTTTTTGCTTCTTTTTTGCTACAAGTCATAAAAATCAACAACCTGTAGTAAAACATGAAAAATACATTTTTCTTAAAGTGTAATATCACCAAAAATGAGTATAAATAATACGTCTAAAAATGTATATATTTTTGGTGTATCAAAATCCCCCAAACTTAAATGTTACTTGTCCTCAAGTAACCCCTTTACTACATAAAAAATATGACTCATGACAAAGAATTTAACTTCTAAATTTTCATATTTTAGTCCACTAAATACAATAGCATAACTTAAGAAAAATGTAAAATAACTCCAGTTAATACTAAATGTATAAGAATATCTAGCAGTCAATTCTAAGATTTCTAATTTTCTATTCTTTTCAAGGAAAATTGCAAATTATTCATATTAAAGCCACTTAGAATATCGCACTTAGAATATCCATATGAAAAAGAACTTCATGAAAACCTTACTAGTAAATATTCTAATACTTAAATACAAGTTTAGAAAATGTAGCCAAGTATTCTTCTTTAAGTTGATTCAAGTGAAGCAAATTTTTAATTAGGCGTCTCCTCAAGCTTCTCCTCACATATTTTTCTTTTTATTTCTTTTCAAGATCTTTTTCAATCCTTTTTCCTTTATTTGCTTTTCTCTTTTCTTTTATTTCTTCTTCTTCTTTTTTATGTGTCTTCTTCTTTTTTTCTTCTTCTTCTTTTTTATGTGAGGATTACTATATCTGAATAGCTTTTAATGATTTTGAACTTCACTATCTTCTTCTTAATATTAAAAACTTTGCACATTCCTTCATTTTATAAATTTATATTAGCTTTAAAGATTTTTCATAGAGTTTTATTCTTTTCTTCTTACATGAATCTCTAAGATTTTTAATACTTCAAAAATACAAATTTCTTTGCTTACAATAGAAAAACATAGTCTTATTATCTCATACCAAATATCTTAATCTTTAAAATTAACCTTTATTATTGATATTTTTTTACTTAAGTTTACTATATATTTAGAAACAAAAATATAGTTATCTAAAGTTACCCTCTAGGACCAATGGTCATGTTAAATTTTAAAAATTTTGAAAATATAGCTAATTGAGAACAAAAAAAATTAATTTTCTTTTCTTTAAAAAGAAATTTTTATTTCCCCCCAAACTAAATTTTTTAAAAAATTTAGCATGAAAAACTGAAATAATAAAGGGTGAAAGAAAACATTTAATACATAAAGGAAAGACTTACCTGTTGAAGGTTCTGATATTGAAACTTAACTCTAAAATATTGCAGGTGCTAAAATAAAAAAGCTACATGACTTAAAACATTAAATAACACATAATACATATAAAAATTTGCTGAGAAAGAGTTAACTACAAATACATTTAACAAAGTACTAACAACTAACAGCAGTACTTAAATGATTTCCAATGTAAAAATATTTTCACAATCCTATTGTTCACAATACAACATAATATTTTAAATAAACCAAAGTGTCATACTCTAAAAACAAACAATCACAACAATAAAGTACAACCAAACATATACTAAACAAAAAAAAAATCAAACTAAAACATCACCAATCATCATCTTCTTCTTCTTCCACATCTAAGTTTTGTTGTTCAAATGGTGTAAAAAAGGGTGAGTAGGAAACTGAACTGATTGGTCACCCCTCATGTATCTGACCATCGCATCATCATAAGCAGCATTTGTCGGCACTATTTTGGGTTATGGAGTTGCTCGTTGGAAGCTGTCGGCCGCCAGAATCGGAATCCCATCGCCCGCTTTAGTATATATATATATGTATATATTTGTGAGAAGGAGTATTATTTGTCTCCTCACATGTTAAATATAAAGAAGAAATACAAAGTACTAGTTTAGGAGTGGTCCCCTGACTAGAAAACCAAAATAACAAAACATGACTCACTCATAAGGGGATGAACCACTCACATACAAACCCAAAAAGCTCAAAGCAGAAAGGAAAAAGTATATATATATATATTTGTGTGTGTGTGTGTGTGTTTTATGGCGGCTAGTTTTACCTCTGCTTTGCTAGGGTTTCTGCAAGATGGGTGGAGCAAGTGTTGAAGGTGTAGCCATTTTTCAAGATTTGTTGGACAAATTTTCTTGTATGTTGTGTCTTGAAGTGATCTTCACACTCTCTATTGGTTTTATTAAGCTTACCTTTCTTTCCGGGCTTTCGGTTTTCAAATCTTACTGTACCATTGGAAAAGGCACTGTTATTTTGTTGTGGGCTTTTCTTATTTGCTGATTTCTCTTGATCTTCATCAGTACTTCTACTCTTCCTAGGTTTCTAGTCCAACTGAATACTGAGCTTTTGGGGAAGGTGCTGGCTTCTGTTTTCTGCTTGGTTGAACTAGTTATTCTTTGCTTTTGTTCTTTCTTGCTGGTTTGTTGTTTCTTGGATCCCCTAGAACTTTGATTTACTTCCCTGGTTACTTCCCTGGTTACTGATGGCTGGATGGCTGACCCAAATACACTGGATATGAATACTAATGTTCAGTGGTCAAAAGCCACATTTGCAGATATTGTAGGGAAGGGCTTTAAGACCATTAAAAACTATGATCAGCTAGTTTTTCCTCAAGCTTACCATGAGGGTGCTGAATCATTGTTTAAATCTATTGTCAGGAAAGGAGGGAAAATGGAAATCTTTTACCTAAAGAGGACATCCAAGGTCTAACTACAAAATGTAAGTTTTCTTATATAGGCAAATTCCAACTAGGTCATCCTAAGATGGAGTCTATAAGAAAATTTTCTGATAGACTGAAATTCAATTGTGCTTGGAGGGCTGGGCTACTGGATGGAAGACATATATTAATCAATTTATCTAGAGAGGAGGACTATGCAAGGTTGTTCTCCAAACAGTCCATATTGATTGAATGGGTCACTATGAAGTTAATTAAATGGAATCCAGACTTTGACTCAAGTAAAGAACTACCTATTGTTCCAATCTGGTTCAAAATGCATGGTCTCAAGCTCCATTTTTTCAATCATAAGGTGCTATTTAATATTGGTTTGGCACTAGGAATACCTCTTAAACTGAAGGTTCCCACTTTTAATCTCTCTAGACCTTCAGTGGCCAGGATCTTGGTGGAAAGGGATATTAATCTTGCTGCTGTGGAGGAAGTATGGCTTGGTACTGAACATAATGGCTATTGGCAGAAAATTATTGCAGAACAAAGACCATGGCTATTGGCAGAAAATTATTATTGGCAGAAAATTATTGCAGAACAAAGACCATATTATTGTCACCATTGTGAAATTTTTGGCCACACTGATCATAAATGTTACAGACTTCATCTTGGTCTGAGGAAAAGGCAGGAGGTTAATGGGGACAGGGTGGATAAAGAGAATATAGAGGAGAATGTCCAAAATGGAGAAATGATGTTTTGGCATCCACTGGTGTTGTAAAAGCTGTGGTATCTCCAAAAAATGTGTTGGGAGATATTGTTGTTGAGAGGGAATTCTCTGTGGGGTACCATCCAACTGTTATAGTTGAAGCAGTGATAAATGATGAGATAGACAATAATCAGTTGGTAGAAACACAAGCCAATGTAGGGGAAACTCAAGAGGAGGAATTGGATCATCATGGGGATTTCTCTCTGGAGGGCTGTTTAATTAATCAGATGAATGCAACATTATAAGAGGACTGGCAAGTTCAGAAAACTAAAAAGAAGAAGAAAACTCTACAAGATCTTAAAAATTTGGCTACTACTCAAACCACAGGAGGGGATGACCCTTCTCAGCAAGCTGCTATTGGGGTCAGAACTAGAAGGAGGGAGAAATCCATCTCTTTTGGTTAATGAAGTTTTTATGCTGGAACGTTAGGGGATTGGCTCATCCTAGACCCCTTAATAGATTAATTAATCTCAATAGGATGCATAAATTTTGGATTATTTCTATTTTGGAACCAATGGTGTCTAGAAATATTCATAAACTCACTAATAAGTTCTATGGTTTTCATTTCCTCCCCAATATTAGTAATAAAATTTAGGTTTTCTATAGAAGGGAGATTCAGTGTGATATTATTAGGGATCATGAATAGTTCCTTCATTTGAAAATCTCAATGGGTGACATTAGTAGCTTGGCCACTTTCATATATGCTGGAAGTTTAGCAGTGGAAATGCAAGACTTATGGAATCACTTATTGGATATTGGCAGCAACCTCATATCTATAGGTTGAAGAGAGGGAGTTTGATCAGTAGAAAGAGCTTCCTGCACTTGTCTTGGTTCCATTCTACCTTTTTTCTTTTTTTTTGATTTTTTTGAACCTGTCATTCTTCTGTAAGTATATCTGTCATCACATTTATAGTAGGGTCATCAGCCTTGTGAGGATTGACATCTAATTGACTTTCTTCACTATTGTAATGGTCCTTCTGTGTTTCTTCAATTACGATATTATCATTTTCTATTAGTGTTTGATTTAAAGCTACATCATTCCCTTGTTCCAGATTTCTAATTAGTATTGCTGGTTGATCCACCTCCATAGCAAATTGGACTTTTGTGTGTTCTCCTTGATCAAGTATTTGGTTTAGAACAAAAGCATTCTCTTGAACCAAATTACTATCATGTATTACTTGTTGAGCCACCTCCTTAGCACCTTGCAAAGTTGTATTACCTTTACCAGCGGGGAGAGGATTTCCCATCAGATCAACAACACCTCCTCTTTGAGGCCTAGAAGCTTTTCTAGCAGAAGGATGAAGCCTATAACATTTCTCTAAAGTATGTCCAAACATTCTACAATAAGGGCAATAATAAGGTATTTGTTCTACCACAATGTTTTGCCAAAAGCCTTCATCTTTTGTGCCAATCCACACCCTATGCACATCTGGGAGTGTTATATCCCTTTCTACTAAAATTCTACCCCCAACAAGTTTCGCAAGGTTATATGTTGGGGCATCCGCCTTCAAAGGGCAGCATAGAGCACGACCAATATTAAATAGTACATTTTGATGATAAAATTGGATTGGAAGATTGAGCAGTTTGAACCATATAGGAACAATAGGAGGTTCCTTACTTGGGCCAAAATCAGGGTCCACTTAAGCAACTTCATTAGGGTGTCAGCAATGAGTAAGGACTTTTTGGCCATAATTCTAGCATAATCCTCTTCATTTTCAAATTTAATTTGAAGATGCCTGCCATCCCAGCTTCCATGGTCTAGTAAGATGTAATTCTTCAAAGAATTTTCTAACATTATCCATCTTTAGGTGTCCAAACTGAAATTTTATAACAATAGTGAATATGATTTTATCATTTAAAGACTGAATTTCCCCAGGGGTAAAAAAAAGGCTCGTTCACCTTCTTTTAAACCCAGGGGGTTAATGTAAGGGCAAGACCCTTTTTGAACAGCTGCATCATGAAGAGCTTGTGAAAAAATAAGATGATCAAAATTTTTTGGAAGCTGTTATCCATTCCCAACCACACCAGCATAAGTAGCATGTGCCCATTGAGCATTAACTTCCACCTCAATGGGTAGAAACTCCATTAACAGAAAAGACGATATTTATGTCTTCTTTCCAAACAACCAAAGGAGAAACTAGAGGAAAAACTTGAAGATACCAAATTCAAATCCAATGTAACAGTAACCTTACTAGTGAGGAGCAAACTCTTGGCCCAAATCCAAAACTCCATTCTTACCTCTACCAGCAAAAACTTGAAGCTACTATCTAGGAGTCCCAAACACCGCGACTAGCAGTGCCGCTAGCAAGAACCCATCAGCTCACAAACCCTAGCAGAGCAAATCCAAACCCTGCCATATATATATATATATTGGTGGAAGGAGCATTCATTATTCGGCTCCTTACATGTTTCGGCTCCTTACATGTTGATCAAACAAAAGCAAATACAAGATTTGAAGGGGTTCCCTATCTAAAATCCAAAAGAAAAGCACATGACTCACTCATACACATCCACAAACAGACTCAACTCAAGCAGAAAGGAGAAACAAGTATGTAATATATATATATATGGAGACTACTCTTAAAATTGATTCCCATTGATGATATATTAAAATTGAAGGGTCTGAGGGGTCCCTCTAGATGTATTTTCTGCTTGTCCCATGAGGAAACTATTACCCATCTTTTCTTTTCCTGCCCATGGGTACTGGGTACAGGATGGGTACAGGATGTTTGGTCTTTTGTGAATGGTAAACTCAAGACCCCAACTATGAATCTAAAATGGGAGGTTTTTATAATTGCTGGTCTAATTGGAGGGTATTGAATCTTCAGGACATCCCCAGCATTGTGGTTTGGTTTGTCTGGATGGCTAGAAACCTGTTAAAGCATGACAACTCCCATTTAGATCCTATGAAGATAGGTCTAAATTGTATTGCTTTTATACAAAAATTGATTAAATTTCAAAAGTTTGAAGCTGTGTTGGAGCTGAGCCCATCTCTCAAGCCTCACATTGTCAAAATCTTGAAAATTTGTTGGACTCTCCAAAAGCTTGGATGGACCAAAGTTAACACTGATGGTAGCTATAAATCTCAGTCTGCTGGTATTGGTGGTGTCTTCAGGAATCATGAGGGGAGATGTATCTTTTTTTTTCAATCTCTGTGACTTTGATTATCTAAGATTTAATTAATTATAAGGGCTTGCCTTTCTAGGAAACTTTTTAAGAACACAATTTAATTTAAGAACACAATTTAATATAAACCTTATTTAATTTCTCATATTAAATAGGGGAACTTGTCGGTCAACATAAATACATGATTTTTTGCAGACTTAAACTAATGTCATAAATTCTTTAGTTTATTTAATCGAACCTCACCAATAAATAGTGTATGTCTCCTTTGGGGTGGATGCATTGCTTTCGGTGTTAGACTCCTTTATTTAAACTACTGAGGATATGAGATTGGTTTAGTCACGTATTTTAAAATTTTAAAATATTACTTTTCCCAAATTATATATATATATATATTGGTGGAAGGAGCATTATTCGGCTCCTTACATATTGATCAAACAAAAGCAAATACAAGAGTTGAAGGGGTTCCCTATCTAAAATCTAACAGAAAAGCACATAACTCACTCATAAGGGTGACCCATCCACAAACAGACTCAACTCAAGCAGAAGGGAGAAAAAGTATGTATGTATATATATATATATATACTTACAATATAACTCCAAAAAAAACCCAATAAACTAACAGAAACAATAAAGGGGGAAGCATCTATTGTATAGGAAAAACTGAAGTCCAATAATCAAAGGGGAAGAACCTAAAACATCAGGTCTGCAATCTAAGGTAAGGTATTTATATTTTATCCCCTTGTAGTAACAGTTGTAGAGGGAGGGGAGGAGAAGTGGAGACCTTAGCATGATTCGAGTTTGAACCCTCCAAAGCTAGAAAATTGGTAGGCCTGTTAGCTTCCCTATAAATAAATGAAATTTATAGCTTAATCTTAGTAATAAGCATCTTTATCCTGTAAATCCACTGGTTTATGTGCCAAGGGGGGAAATGTTATCAGTGATTAGCTCCACCTGGTGTGAAGAGTCCCACTTCAGCAGTCCACTTCAGCAATAATCCATTTCCACTGAATTTCCATGGCAAATTTTAGGGCCCAGTAAAGAGGTTTCCAGGGCATCTATAGCAATATAGGGGGCCTTAAAATATAACAAAGCTTTACCTGTTTGATCTCTGAAGATACCTCCAATACCAGCTTTCTTGTTGGTGAAACTTCCATCAGTGTTTATTTTAATGAAAGGATGAGGAGGCTTCTCCCATCTAACCTTGATTACCTTAAGCTGTTTGAGTTCAATATTAGGCAGGACCTTCAAAATCTTGGGGAACTTCTTCGAACTAATCAGCTTATGTAAGTAGGCCTGACAATTAGCACCACAGGATCAGTGTTAGTTCCAAAGTCCTCATGCTTCACCTTATTCCTAGCATTCCAAAGAAACCAGGCAACAATGAAGGGAAGAGACATTAGATTAATTTCTTGCAAGTCTTTTAAACTGTCTTTGATGTTTCCCCAGCCCACATTAATCTAATTAAGGTTAATGTTAGAGTTCAACTTTTTCCAAACATCCTTAGCAAATATGCATCTGAAGAAGAGATGATCACTAGATTCTTGATCTTTTTTATAAAGGTGACATCTTGATGGGCCTTTCAATCCTTTCAGCTTTAGTATGTCATCAGTTGGAATTAAATCATTTAGCACTCTCCAAGAAAAGAACAACATAGAAGGAGTTAAGAATTTTTGGCAAGAGCAAATATTCCACTAGCATTCATCCCATCTGAATAAGCTATTCTGGATGTCCTTTGAAATGCTAGATCTGGTCCTTTTAATAAGTTGAATCTAGTCTTTTTTATTTCTATCAAAGTGGACTTTTGAAATGCTTCTAGCAGATGAATCCTTCATAATGTTATTCAAGGCATCCTCAGACCACACATTTCCACTCCAACAGTATTTAACAAGTAAATCCTCCTCTTTTTCATTCTGCAGAGGCTCCAATTGATCAGCAGGGTACTATTTATCCTTCCAGAAGTTGATCTCTCCATGGTCCAGCTCCCAAATAAGAAATTTATCAATATCCTCCCTACTCTTGAGCATCTGGATCCAGATCTTGGAGTTTCCAAATTTCTTAGTTACTTCCCCAGGATGATCATTTTTGCAATATTTGGTCATCATGTATTTTGCCCATAGATATTCATTTTGTCTAAATCTGATCCAAAGTTTACTCATACTGATTTGTTGCATATGATGTAGTCCTTTAAAACCCAAACCACCAGCTTCATAAGGTTTGACCACTCTTTGCCAACTAGCCTAGATCATTTTTTATTATTGCCAGCCCAAAGGAACCTCTTAAAAGTTCTCTTCAGCATCAAGGTGGTGCTTTTTTCATGTTTGCCACTTGGAGGGTATAGAGAGGGATAGATGTGAGGATGATATTAAGTAGGGTGATCCTTCCACCATTAGATAAGTAAGAATTTGACCACCCTTGAAGGGTAGAATTAATTTTGTCTACAACCTCATCAAACTGGGTGTGTTTGATTCTACCTCTAACTAGTTGAGTGCCCAGATATTTAAAAGGAATGTTCATAAATGAGAACCCAGTGAAGTCTGACAACCACTGCCTGAGTGATATTGGAACTCTCTTGCTGGCAAGGATTTGACACTTATCTTTATTAACTTTCAGCCCAGACACTTGTTGAAACTTATTCAAGCACTCATCAAGGTACCTAGTAACTGCCTTTGTTGCCCTAGTGAAAATGAGAATGTCATCAGCATAAATAAGGTGACTAATGTCCATCTTAGCTCTATTATGATAGGCATTGAAGCTTTTCTTTTTCTCCTATCCATCAATGAGTCTTGATAAGTAATCCAGAACCAGAATGAAAATAGTTGTGGAAATAGGATCTCCTTGTTTAAGACCTCTAGTTGCTTTGAAAAACCCATATGCTTTCCCATTTATGAAAATAGAATTGGCATTGGCCTCTAGCCATCTTTTAATGTTTTGGAAGAACTCTATAGAGAATCCTCTTGCCTCCAAACATTACATAATGAAATCCCAGTTCACCATATCACATGCCTTCTTCAAATCAAGCTTATAGATCACATTGCCTCCTCTGCAAGGTCTCTCCAAGTCTTATAGCAGTCCTTGAGCTAATAAATTTTGGTCCCCTATACTTCTCCCTTTCACAAATGCTGCTTGATTAATGCTAATCAGCTGAGGTAGGACCGGCTGAAGTCTGCTCACCATAATTTTATTTACAATCTTGCTGATTACATTGGTAATGCTCAGAGTTCTGAACTGACTCCAGCAGTTTTTAATAGAATTCTTAGGAATGAAAACAATAGAGGAAGCACTGAAATAGTTAGGGAGAGAGTGTCCTTTAAAAAAATGTTGAATAACTTGAATTACCTCCACCTTAATTACCCCCCAGGATTTTTTGTAGAAGTCTGTAGTGAAGCCATCAGGGCCAGCTGATTTACTGCTATCTATGGACTGTAAAGCTCTTTGAATCTCCTCCTCCCTAGGTATGTCTGTCAGATTTAAGTGGGAAGTGTACTGATTTCTTTCAGAAAATGAAGTTTTAAGTGGGAAGTGTAAGATAGCACGTTCAGCAATATCCTCCTCCCTAAGCCAAGTACCATTCTGATCTTTAATGCAATGAATAGTATTGCACTTTCTCTGGTAATTAATGCAGGCATGGTAAAATTTTTTATTTCTATCCCCTTCAGTAAATTTAGTCTTGGTAGCTTTTTGCTTTAGGAACTGGTCTTGCCAGTTTACAACAGTTAGAACTCTCTCATTGACATCTAAAAGAGCAGATTTATCAGTATTTCCTTTGTTGTGTTCCACCTCCAGATCAAGCAGCTCCTTTTCAGCCTTTTCCATAACCTTTTGCAAATCCCCAAAAGTGTTCCAAATCCACTGTTTGAGAGCTTTTGCCACTTTTTTTTGCTTTTGCCACAGGTTGATGAAGGGGTCAGGGTGTGAATCATTCTTCCAATTATCTTTTATAATTTGCAAGAAATCCTTATGTTATGACCAAACATTCAAGTACCTAAAAGCACTCTTCTGGCAGCTGCTATTAGGGCCAATGGTGATCATCAAAGGCCTGTGATCAGATCCAGCAAGGCTTAAATGAGTGATAGTAGTCTGTAAGAAGTTTTGAATCCAGTGGTCATTAGCAAAAAATCTATCCAGTCTTTCCCACATATTCTTCTTCCCACATATTCTTCCTTCTCCAGGTGAAGGCAGGACCACTAAATCCAAGGTCAAATAAACCAGTTTTTTGAATGTTGTCATTGAAATTGTGAAATTGGATATGGTGACAGGATTGGGAGTTCTGCCCCCCCTTCGTTCAACAGGAGAGGAAATGCAATTGAAATCACCTCCCATAGTCCATGCTTTATCAATAGAACCTTGAATGTTTTGAAGGGTCTCCCACAGGAAGCGTCTCCCACAGTTCAGTTCTTGCTGTTTTGGAGCTTCCTACATAAACAAAAGAAGCAAATCCACCCATGCCATCAGTACTAACGCTCATATGCAAAATTTGCTAGTGATTAACTAAAATAGAGCACTTCATTTCTTTCCTGCAGAAAATCCAAATTTTGTTATCAAGATTAGTGATAAGTTTGAAACCAGGGAAAAATTTAGCAATTTTCTTAGTGTGGATATGAACCATAGGTTCCAAAATGGCTAAGCACCAAAGTTTGTGTTTTTTGTTAAGGTATTTAAGTCTTTTTTGAGATAAGGGGTGAGCAATCCCCCTTATGTTCCAACACAGCATATTAATCATGGGGAGGGGGGATAGGTGGAGGGTTGGGATCTAGATCTAGTAGTTCCCCTTGGTTTCTTAATACTTCCTCTCCTTTGGGTGCTAGGATCTATTTATAGATAATTATAGATAACTCCTTTTCCTTTCCCTTTTTCAGTTCTTCTTGTTTGGAATTTCTTTTCTTTCTTATTTTTTGGATCTGCCATTATAATTCCAAGTGTTTATTCAGTTTTGAAACCACAGCATCAGTAGGGGAAGCCACCTCCACTCTAGCCATATGATCCCTTGTATTCTTAGAGGACTTAATAGAATCCCTTAAGAGGACTTGAACTGAATGGTTCCCATTTTCAGTTCTACTTGTCTCCACAATCTCTTCAACTGTTTCCCTCTTCTTAGCTAAAGGGGTCACAACTTGCTGAGCCTTGGGAGTAATCTAATTAGTAGTTTGATTGTTTGTCTCTTCTATTTGTACCACATGGGAGATCTGTTAGTGAGCCTCTTTGTTGCTTTCTCTCAGGAGATGGGTGTTTTCAGTATTCAATTCTAGTTGTGGGTGAGTTGTCTACCTTCTGTTAGGAGGATTTAGCCTGTAGCATTTCTCCCTAGTGTGGCCAAACATTTTACAATGTTGGCAGTAATAGGGTCTTTGCTTCATGACTACTTCCTACCAAAAGCCCTTCAAGGAGTCTGCAATCCAAATCCTTTTAACTTCAGATAGGATAACATCTCTCTCCACAAGAATTCTGGCATTTGCTGGCCTTGCTTTGTTATAGGTAGCAGCATCTACCTTCAAAGGTGTGCCTAAAGTGCATCCAATATTAAATAAAGCATTTAGTTTGAAAAGATGCAATGGCAGTTTTGGTAGCTTGAACCAAATTGGCATTGTAAGGGGTTCCTGAGAAGGGTCATACTCAGGAGTCCATTTTAAAATTTTCATTTCAGCACCAGCAATAATTATTAATTGTTTAGCAAATATTCTTGCATATTATTCTTCCTTTGTCAATTGGATAAGGAGGTGTCTGCCATCCAATAATCCTAGCTTCCAGTCAACTATATTCAAAAATTCAAAGTAATTCCTCATAGAATCCATCTTTGGGTGACCCTGGCTAAATTTTCCAATAAGTGTGAACTGAACTTCCAAGTTCAGTTCAGCAAGGTCCTGTTCTAAGAAGATAGCAGCTGGTTCTCCATCCTTTGAGCCCACAGGATGGATGCATGGGGCAGTACCCCTGCCAGCAGTAGTATTATGAAAATCCTGAGGAAACACTAGAAGATCTGGATCCACCAAGGGGGAAGAGGGTTTTTCTACAGCCCCATCATAGGTTGCTTTTGTCCATTGCAGGTTTGTCTCCAAATCAATAGGAGTGGCCATAAATAAGCCACCAGCAACACCCAACAAGGGTGCTCAACCAGTAGAGGATAGAAGAAATGGAAAAATGAACTTCCAAGCTTGTTCAGCAGCAATGGAATAGTAAAAACAGCTCCAGCAATATATATATATACATATATATATCTATATAGATACATATATATATATATATATATATATATCTAT
>NW_018251227.1:1730-3818 GCF_001263595.1 Phalaenopsis equestris | reverse complement strand
CTTGCCAAAAGCCCAGATATCTTTCACAAACATAGGGGCAGCTGGGACAAACTGGTCCTGAATAAGGCAGCCATCCAATGACCAATTATCCCACCAGATGTTAACCAAGCCCTCACCAAGTTCCCAGACAAACAATTGTTCAGCATCTTGTCTAACTTTTAACATCCTTCTCCAAGTTGGAGAATCCCGCACACCCACTGAAAGTTGGGTGGGGTGATGATGTCTGCAATATTTGCCCCACAGGAATTCAGCCCATAAGGATGACTGAGATCTAACTCTGAGCCAGAGCTTGCAGAAATTGGTGTGCATAATTTGGGAGAAAGACTTGAATCTTAATCCACCCTCCTCAGCAGGTTTACACACCTTAGCCCAAGAGGTCCAGTGTTTTTGCTTCCTATGATCATCCCATAGAAATCTATTAAAGATACCTTCTAACAGTCTCTGAGAGGATTTTTTAATGAGAGGATTTCTAACAGTCTCTGAGAGGATTTTTTAAGAATGTTCATTTGTAGTAAGTAGGATGGTAAGGCAGAAAGAACACTTTTGAGCCCCCATTGGTTACCCCCATTGGTAAAAAGGAATTCTCCCAAGCATGCAATTTACTTTGTACCTTGTCAATTATGTGATCAAATTGAATATTCTTAGTTCTTACTTTGATAAGAACATCCCCCAGATATTTCATAGGAAGGTGATTGTTTTTGAAACCAGTGAAATCAGCAACCCAGGATTTAAACTCATTAATGCACTGCTTACTGTAGATGGAGAGGCACTTCTATTTATTGAATTTCATTCCAGAAACATCCTGAAAGGTCTCCAGATTCTGCAATAATAATTTGACAGCACATTTGGAAGCTTTTGTGAAGATTATGATGTCATCAACAAAGGCCAGATGATTGATTAATAAGGAAGATTTGTGACTATAAATAGAATGGGGTTTCCTGGATGCCAACTCATTCAAAATTCTTGATAAGTAGTCAAAAGATAGAATAAAGATGGTAGGGGAAAGAGGGTCACCTTGTTTTATTCCTCTAGAAGCACTGAAAAAAAGCCATGAGTGGATCCATTGATGAGTATTGAATGGAAATTATTTGAAAGCCATCTGCTGATAAGAGAGACAAAGGAGGATGAGAAACCTCTAGCAATCAAAACCTGTTCAATGAAACTCCAGCTTATAGTATCATAAGCTTTGTTTGATATCTAATTTGAAAATTAGATTGCCTCCTCTAGTGACTCTGTCCAAGTCCAGCACCAATTCTTGGGCCAAGAGCACATTATCCATTAATCTCTTTTGAAGCCTGCTGATGAGCTTGTTTAGGTGGGGCTGTAATCTTTGGACCAAGACTTTACTGATTATCTTTGAGGTGACAGAAGTGAGACTAATGGGTCTGTAATCCTCCCATTTGCAAGGAGTTTTGTCTTTAGGCACTAAAGTAATGGTTGATGAGGAGAAATATTTGGGGAGGTCAGCCCCCCAGAAAAAGCTTTGGACAGTGGCAATAACCTCACCCTTCACAACATGCCAAGCCTTTTTGTAGAAGTCAGCAGAGAAACCATCAGGGCCAGCCACCTTTGTGCTGTCTATGGATTTAAGAGCTTCCCAAATTTCCTTTTCATCAGGGATGTTAGTAAGGGATAGACTATTGGTAAATTCCCTTTCTTTGTCAAACAGTGTTGCATTGATGGTAGAGTTAACAGTTGAGTTATTCCTGAACAATTTTTGGAAATAATGTACAGCATCATTAGCAATTCCCTTAGCATTGGTAATCCAGTGCCCCTCCTGAGAAAAGATTTTATGAATTGTATTGCTTTTCCTCCTATAGTTAATGCAAGCATGGTAGTATTTAGAGTTTCTGTCACCCTCACAGAACCTGGTTTTGTTTGCCTTTTGAGCATAGAGAGCCTCTTGCATGTTGATCAGTTCCAATAAGTTTTCATTGGCTGACTGGAGATCCATTTCATACCCCAGATCAGAAACTAAGAGTTGTTCTAACTGCAAAAATTTTTGTTCAGCTTTAAAAACTTTCTTATCAATGTTCTCCACCTCCTTCCAGTTCCAATTTGTGAGATTTTTGCTGATTTTTTTCTGTA